>NW_028318888.1:47500-177500 GCF_062004578.1 Staurois parvus
TGCTGAAGCGCACAGTGTGCAGAAGTCGCCAACTGTCTGCAGAGTCAATAGCTAAAGACCTCCAAACTTGGTGTGGCCTTCAGATGAGCCCAACAACAGTGCGTAGAGAGCTTCATGGAATGGGTTTTCATGGCCGAGCAGCTGCATCCAAGCCTTCCATCACCAAGTGCAATGCAAAGCGTCGGATGCTGTGGTGTAAAGCACGCCGCCACTGGACTCTAGAACAGTGGATATGTGTTCTCTGGAGTGACCAATCGCACTTCTCTGTCTGGCAATCCGATGGACGTGTCTGGGTTTGGCGGTTGCCAGGAGAACGGTACTTGCCTGACTGCATTGTGCCAAGTGTATAGTTTGGTGGAGGGGGGATTATGGTGTGGGGTTGTTTTTCAGGGGTTGGCTTGGCCCCCTAGTTCCAGTGAAGGGAACTCTTAAGGCGTCATCATACCAAGACATTTTGGACAATTTCATGCTGACAACTTTGTGGGAAGAGTTTGGGGATGGCCCCTTCCTGTTCCAACATGACTGCGCACCAGTGCACAAAGCAAGGTCCATAAAGACATGGAGGAGCCAGTTTGGGGTGGAGGAACTTGACTGTCCTGCACAGAGTCCTGACCTCAACCCCATAGAACACCTTTGGGATGAATTAGAGTGGAGACTGCGAGCCAGGCCTCCTCCCCCGACATCAGTGCCTGACCTGAGAAATGTGCTTCTGGAAGAATGGTCCAACCTTCCCATAGACACCCTCCTAAACCTTGTGGACGGCCTTCCCACAAAATGGTGAGAACAATCCCTTGCGCTTAAATGGATAATCCCTACCCTAAGCTGCTAAACACCTTCAACCACAAAGTGTAATAAATAAATAAATAAAATGGTGTAGCGCTAAATAAATACTACCATGCGCATAAAAATATGAATATATAAATAATCCTACTAATTATACCGTGTTAAACATACAAAGTATAAAAGTGATAAATAATAGTGCAACAACAGCAATGAATGTATGTAAATGATTCCCCCAACCTGGGGGATCAAATCAATGTGAACAATAAGATCCCTATAGAAAACACAGTGCAAGTGTACAAAACCACACTCGGTGAAAAATAAAAAACAATGTCCAATCAAAATCCACACCCTGCACAAATAATACCGAATAGTGCTCCATTCACAGCTAGGCACTGGTATACAATGGATGGCATGAATGAAGCCATCCATTGTATACAACTGTCATGTGACCTGCTGTGATTGGTCACAGCAGGTCACATGGTACCGGCAATGGGGGCCGATACTCAGATCTGTCATCAGCCGTGTCCGAGGTACACGACCGGTGACAGATCGCAGGAGCAGGAGCGCAGTCTGCGCATGTGGCGTCCACCCGGAACACTGATGACATTTGCCGGCCGCCATTCGGCCATAGGGCGGGCGGCAAATGGTTAAAAGACCCTGCATGTATCCCTTGTACTACACTGAATGTAATGCAGTGCACATCGCACCCCCTTATCCACAGCTCTGCAAATGACATTTCATTGCCAGCTTCTTTTATTAGCACAGACTCCTCCAAAGGTTCCCCAAAATGCATAGCAGGCAGAGCAGGGACAAAAATGTGATTTAAATAAATAAATAAACAAACAAATAAATAAATAATTGCACAGTTGCCGATATTGTGACATGTCAGGAATGTATTTCTCCAGGCTTGTAGTGTTACTGAAGGTCCACTTTACGTTCAGTGGTTGAGTTGGATGCAGTGTGTAAGAGTTGAGATGCCTGGCAGTTAATAGCTTTCAATGGATTCAATTGAATGAGATTGGGAGAGTTTTGCAGTCATCCACAGACAATGTTCAAACAAAATGTAAGGATCTCAGGATGAATCTGAATGGAGAAGCAAGAATGACCGGGTAACCAAGCCATCTGCAGAATGGAGGTGGCTTTCGTCCACAGTATGGTCTCCAGAAAGGCCTCACTTGGGTCAGCCAATAGCTAGAATGGCTAATGCAGGCCATAGACGGGTCGAAAATCGGCTGATTTTCGCACCATTAGTGGGTTAATTGGTCGGCCGCTTTTTGGGGTTTTGGCACATTTTTTTTATCGGTAAAGTTGGAAAATTTGCGGCTGATTTTGACGATTGGACGATTTTGCCGGCAATGATGGGCAAATTGGCCGATCGTTTTACCGATAAAAAATCTGCGCTGTGACCTGCAAGAAGAAGGAAAAGAAAAAGGAGAAGAAGAAAATAAGAAAACAGAAGAACAAGAAAAATAAGAAGAAAAGAAGAATAAGAAAAATAAGAAGAAGAAGTAGAAGAAGAAGAAAAAAAAGAAGCAGCAGAAGAAGAAGAAGAAGAAGAAAAAGAAGCAGAAAAAGAAGAAGAGGAAGAAAAAGAAGCAGAAGAAGAAGAGGAAGAAGAAGACAAAGAGGAAGAAGAAGAAAAAGGAGAAAAAGAAGAAGAAAAAGAAGAAGAAGAGGAAGAAGAAAAAGAAGCAGAAGAGGAAGTAGAAAAAAAAGAAGCAGAAGAAGAAGAAGAAAAAAAAAGAAAAAATAAGAAGTGGAAGAAGAAGAAGAAGAAAAGGAGAAAAAGAAGAAGAAAAAGAAAAAGAAGATGAGGAAGAAGAAGAAGAAGCAGAAGAAGAAGAGGAAGGAGAAGAGGAAGTAGAAGAAGAAGAAAAAGGAGAAAAATAAGAAGAAAAAGAAGCAGAAGAAGAAGAGGAAGAAGAAGATGAAGAAGAAGAAGAAGAAGAAAAAGAAGAAGAAGAAGAGGAAGGAGAAGAAGAAGAAGAAGGAGAAGAAGAAGAAGAAGGAGAAGAAAAAGAAGCAGAAGAAGAAGTAGAAAAAAAAGAAGCAGAAGAAGAAGAGGAAAAAAAGAAAAAATAAGAAGTGGAAGAAGAAGATGAAAAGGAGAAAAAGAAGAAGAAAAAGAGAAAGAAGAAGAGGAAGAAGAAGAAGAAGCAGAAGAAGAAGAGGAAGAAGAAGAGGAAGTAGAAGAGGAAGAAAAAGGAAAAAAATAAGAAGAAAAAGAAGAAGAAGAAAAAGAAGCAGAAGAAGAAGAGGAAGGAGAAGATGAAGAAGAAGAAGAAAAAGGAGAAAAAGAAGAAGTAAAATAAAAAGAAGAAGAAGAGGAAGGAGGAGAAGAAGAAGAAGAAGAAGAAGAAGAAGAAAAAGAAGCAGAAGAAGTAGTAGAAAAAAAGAAGCAGTAGAAAAAAAGAAGCAGAAGAAGAAGAAAAAAAGAAAAAATAAGAAGTGGAAGAAGAAGAAAAGGAGAAACAGAAGAAGAAAAAGAAGAGGAAGAGGAAGAAGAAGAAAAAGCAGAAGAAGAAAAGAAGAAAAAAAAGGAGAAAAAGAAGAAAAGAAGAAGAAAAAGAAAAAGAAGAATTCCAATCCGGTATTATATTTTATATGAAAAGTCTTGCGGTTGCAACAATGTATCTATTTTTATCTGGATAAAAACATCTGTATCCGAAATGGATACAAATGGATACATTGTTTGCGACCACAATACTTTTTCATGTCATATATAATAGCTCTCTGCAAGGGACGAAAATCGGCCGATTTTTTTATCGTTGGTGGTAACGTTGGGCGATCGAACGACCAATTGTTTGTTTTTTTAGGAAAAAAAGGCTGGTTTTCGACTCGTCTATGGCCTGCATAAGTACAAGACAAAGTACCACTTGGGCAAAAACAAGAGTTATAGATGACCATCATGAGTCAATGCCGAAGAATGAATAGTTGGGGGGTGTAGCCATGGGTCATTGACAAGGATGACCATAACTGACTGTGAACATTAGGATAAGGAGATCACACAGTCATACCAGTTTTTGAGTTGCAGATTACAAACTCAATAAGGACCTATAGGAAATTTCTATTTGAAGTGATTGTAATGAGGTCAATTTGTATTATTTTTTTTTTTTAAATAGCAAACATGTCATATTTACCTGCTCTGTGAAATTGTTTTGCAATAAGCAGTCTTCTTCTTCTGGGGTCCCCCCACTGGTGCTCCTGGCTCCTCCTGCCTTTTGAGTTCTCCACCAGCAAGCCACTTGCTAGGGAGGATGGTTGTGCGTGCGCGATCCCGAGCAACACTGTGTGCGTCTATTATGTCCAGAAGCTCCAGGCCCTGGTCAAGGGAGTGACACTCCACCAGGCCAGCAGGATGCTGCTGCCCCAAGTGACCGATCCACTTCAACTAATGGTAGACCAAAGAGCTTTACTCCATCACTTGCCCCCCCTTATAATAATAATAATAATCAGGTTATTTATATATATCAATATTGTACCGCGCTCCGATATATTCAACTATGAGTGATATTATAAATTTTAAGTGATATTATAAATAACTACATCCCCCAGAGGAAGCTACGAGTCCCTGTAGCGTAACGCGTAGGGGAGGGGCGGTGACGTCATCACGCATCCACAGAAGGAACGGCGAGTATATTCATTGAAGACAAACACAACTGCAAGGTTGTTTGTAGTAGGATCTGGACACATTTTATACAAAGCGCTACTTTCATTTATACCATGTGAGTGGGAGATCAAAGCTTAATAAACAATCGTTATCCCGGATAAGACACTATGTTTCTTTTCCCTTCTCTGTATGTATCGTATATGGAGGAATAAGCCAAGCAGCCAGTGGAGAAAGTCCTATTGAGAAGGCTGTGTTGAGGAGAGAGGAGAGGAGAAAGGCGAGAGAGGTTCACGCCAGTGAACACTGACTCATCACACAGATTAGATTGAACTACAATACCATCTCAACTCTTATGAACTGAACTGTTATTCCCATTCTTATTTTTTACTTATATATTTTAATTTTTTTTTTCCTAACAATATTTTTTTTTCACTCTAATAGTTTTTTTAATTATATTTTTTTCACTCCAAGAATTTATTTAAAAATATTAATTGATTCTTTTACATTTATTATTATAATTTATTTATATTTTTATATTAATTATGGATTTAAGTATAATTGATTCAGATAATTATTGAATTATTGGTGATACACTTAGCAATTTATAATATCACTTAAAATTTATAATATCACTCATAGTTGAATATATTGGAGCGCGGTACAATATTGATATATATAGATAACATCCACACACCTGGAGAGGGTGTAATAAGTACCTGGCGATCTAATATTTTATATAATTTATTATTTAATGAATTAATTAGTAATACTTTAGTAGCTCACATATATATTATTCACATTACTTTTTATGCACGCAATTAATTGCTTTAAGAGTAAGAAAACTTCTAGTGGCTCACAAGTATTTATTTAATTTGAATAATCAGGTATTTGTTACGTTTACCAACTCCTGCTGCTACATTTGTCCTGGAAATCTAGTCTTCATTGACCTTCGGCTATGAAAGGTTTAAGATACCGTTTCCTGTTAAAAAAAAATCCTCACATATAAGAAATATATTCTTGTGAATCGAACAAAAACAACAACAGAAGGTCTGCGGCCACAGAACTCACACTTCTCATCATAAGTAATAAAACAAATGCTCATGTTTCATGCAACGCTAGTACTGGAAGTGCGTGTCAAGTCGGCGTCAGATCCTTCCGCCGGAGCGAGTTTAACCAAAAGAAGATGAAAAACAAAATAATGTAAAAATAAAGAAACATGAAAAGGATTTCAATCAATGCCATTCGACCAAAGACGCTGCTTACAGTTGCTCGGGGGGGGTGAGTATGAGTGATGACATCAATATTTCATAGCACGGATCAATATGCAAAGCGTCTTGCTGCCTCTTTAATAATCCGGGCAATAAACAGAAGGAATGAAGGGACGGGAAGCCAACAAGTTGGTGTGTAACTCCACCAAAGTTTAAAGGTGTAACTTTTGCATCCGAGTTTTAAGATAATATGGATTTTTTTGTACCTTTTTTTTTTTTATTACTTTGTAACTTTATTCTTGGAAGGAAAGGGCAGGTCATGTTCCATCCTTTGTGATCCTAATGTAGATTTTGAAACTTTCTCTTTTATTCTCTTCTTTGAAAACATGTCAATCGATGAAACCGTATGAATGATTAGAAGCCCACAGAACGGATGGCTCCTAAAGCAAGAGCGATGCTGCACAGATCTATTGATTGCACTTTAATTTATTATGGTATAGAGAGGAGCAGATTGGATTCAGGTTCTGGTATGGCCTGGAACAACCCAACGAGGATCGTTGTGGAGCTGGTGAAGGACAGATTGTAGAGAGAATACAGGTACAGGTTTGGATTGACTTCTACAACAAAGCCAAACTGTCCTTTACATTGGCTCTATATGATGCATAAAGTTTCATGAGGTCCTGATAACCTCAACGACCTGTACAGCCCTAAACCAATAAAATGTATAGATGATAAATTAAATAAAATTAAATAAACAGTCCATAAAAGTTCATATATTGAAAGTGGTGATAAAGTGTCAGGAATGGACTTGCCAATAATGGTGGGACTCACCTGCCTTGTGGGCTGCAGTACCAGGGCTGGCCAGCGGGTGCTCTCCTCAATCAGAGACTCACCCCTGCAATCAGCCAAACACCTGAAGCTGATTGCAGGGGTTGTATTTAAGGAATGGCCAGACTCACAGTCAGGGCCTTGGTGTGTGTTTTTCCATGGGCCCCTGTACCTTGTATCCTGTATTCCTGTTCCTGTCTGACTTGTTGCCGACCCTGCTTGGTCCTGACCTCTGCTGACTTCTCCTGTTTGATCCCTGGCTTGTGACCCTGACCATTCTCTGCCTGACCCTCTGTACTGCGCTGCCCGTGAGTTACTGAACCAAGCTTGTGACCCCGACCACTCTCCCACCTGTTCCTGGTACTCCGTTTGCCCGTTTGCTACTGACCCGGCCTGCCTGACTACTCTTTGTATTGTATGTATTGTTATCAGTGGGTGGTTTGGTTTGTTTGTGCTGCGTTTTGTATTGTTAGTCTTAATAAATTATATTGTTTATACCATATCTGAAGCCTGCGTTTCCCTGTGTCAGTCCACACACCTCTGGTCATACCCGGAGCCCTGACATAAAGGATCCCAACTGCAATAATAATCAAGTGCTTGTGCTTTGAAGGTATAGTGAAAGTGCACACTCACCAGATGCGCATTGAATATGATCATATAAATATATCCAACACGGTCCACTTTAGGGAACGGGATATGCCAGGCATGTGGTAAAACTCCTTCAGGGTGTTAAACAGCACAGCTGGGTGAGTGGTCAGTTCATCCAGGGGTCCCCTTTAACCAATTCAATATCAGTCAATTTTACACCTTCCTGCCCAGGCCAGTTTTCAGCGCTCTCACACTTTGAATGACAATTGCGCGGTCATACAACATTGTACCCAAACTAAAATTTTATCATTTTCTTCACACAACTAGAGCTTTCTTTTGGTGGTATTTAATCACCGCCGGGGGTTTTATTTTTTGCTAAATTAACAAAAAACAACCAAAAATTTTGAAAAAAAAAGTTTTTCTTTGTTTCTGTTATAAAAGTTTGCAAATAAATAATTGTTCTTCATAAATTTAGGCCGAGATGTATTCTGCTACATGTCTTTGGTGAAAATAACCCAAATTAGGATGTATTTTTTAGTTTGTAGGAAAGTTATAGAGTTCACAAACTATGGTATAGATCTGATTATTGATCAATCCTGAAGTACTGACAGCCAATCTAATTTCTTGAGGTCCAAGAATGTCAGGACAGTACAGATATCCCCCAAATGTCAGGACAGGAGAGATATCCCCCAAATGTCAGGACGGTACAGATATCCCCCAAATGTCAGAACGGTACAGATATCCCCCAAATGTCAGGACAGTACAGATATCCCCCAAATGTCAGGACAGTACAGATATCCCCCAAATGTCAGGACAGTACAGATATCCCCCAAATGTCAGGAGAGGACAGATATCCCCCAAATGTCAGGACAGTACAGATATTCCCCCAAATGTCAGAACAGTACAGATATCCCCCAAATGTCAGGACAGTACAGATATCCCCCAAATGTCAGGACAGTACAGATATCCCCAAATGTCAGAACAGTACAGATATCCCCCAAATGTCAGGACAGGACAGATATCCCCAAATGTCAGAACAGTACAGATATCCCCCAAATGTCAGGACAGGACAGATATCCCCAAATGTCAGGACAGTACAGATATCCCCCAAATGTCAGGACAGTACAAATATCCCCCAAATGTCAGGACGGTACAGATATCCCCCAAATGTCAGGACGGTACAGATATCCCCCAAATGTCAGAACAGTACAGATATCCCCCAAATGTCAGGACAGTACAGATATCCCTCAAATGACCCTTTTGCAAAGTAGAAAGTCCGACGTACTTCATAAGAGGAATGGCGAGTTTTATAAAGTTGTATTTTTTTTGTCATAATTTTTCGGAAAATTTAAAAATTAAAAAAATTATTTTCACTATTTTTTTTTACATACTGTCACCAGTGCAGTACAGCGTCATCATATAACTGGCATGGTGGTGAACAGGGACACTGACTGGTGACAGTATGAAAAAAAAAAAAATATATACATATTTATTTTTTTTATTATTTTTTATCAATTTTTTTATTTTTTCATATTTCACTATGACCAGAGTAGTACAATGTTACCATAGTAACATTGTACTACTTTGGGGAAGTGATCAGTATTTTTTTTTTTTTTACACAATTTGCTTATAGCAAAGAATTACTGTGCTATAAGCAAGCATTTACCTAATTGAAATCGATTCATTCAGGTTTTTTTTTCTGGTTTTTTTTTGTGCTTAGCTGTGATTTGGCCACAGCTAATCACATGACATGTGCATGTGACCTGCTGTGACCATTCACAGCTAGGCACTAGTATTCAATGGATGGCATGAATGAAGCCATCCATTGTATACAACTGTCATGTGACCTGCTGTGATTGGTCACAGCAGGTCACATGGTACCGGCAACAGGGCCAATACTCAGATCTGTCATCGGCCGTGTCCGAGGTACACGGCCGGTGACAGATTGTGCCGCTGCACCGCTCTGCAAGAGCGCAATCTGCGCATGTGCGGGAGGACGCCATACTGAACGACATATCAGTCTGGATGTCACTCCACTTCCTCAAATTGAACCTTTCCAAAACTGAGCTTCTAGTTTTCCCCCCAGCCCGCGCCCCCCCCCCCCCCATTCTCTCCATCGCGACCAATAACTCCACCATCAGTCCCACCCCGCAAGCCAAAGTCCTAGGTGTCACTCTAGACTCCAATCTGTCCTTCCAACCCCATGTCCAATCGCTGACAAATTCATGCAGGCTCCACCTCCGCAACATCTCCAAAATACGTTCGTTCCTAACCCCAGACACTACTAAACTACTCGTTCACTCCCTTATTATCTCACGTCTTGACTACTGCAACTCCCTCCTCACCGGCTTACCTCATCACAGGCTATCCCCGCTTCAGTCTATCCTGAACTCAGCGGCCAGACTCATCCACCTCACCAACCACTCCGTATCTGCCACCCCCCTCTGTCAATCCCTCCACTGGCCTCCACTCAGTGTCCTCCACCCCCCTCTGTCATTCCCTCCACTGGTCCCCATTCACTGTCCTCCACCCCCCTCTGCCAATCCCTCCACTGGCTTCCGATTGCCCAACGCATAAAATTCAAACTACTAACATTGACGTACAAAGCTATCCATAACGCCGCCCCAAACTACCTCACCGACTTGATATCCAAATACCACCCAACACGTACTCTTCGCTCCTCACAAGACCTCCTACTCTCTAGCTCCCTAGTCTCCTCCTCCCATGCCCGCCTCCAGGACTTCTCTGGGACTTCCCCCATCCTCTGGAACTCACTACCCCAATCCATCAGACTGTCACCTACGCTCCTCATCTTTAGGCACACCCAACTCAACCACTGAACGTAAAGTGGACCTTTCAGTAACACTACAAGCCTGGAGAAATAAATTCCTGACATGTCACAATATTCGGCAACTGTGCAATTATTTATTTATTTGTTTGTTTGTTTGTTTATTTATTTATTTAAATCACAATTTTTGTCCCTGCTCTGCCTGCTATGCATTTTGGGGAACCTTTGGAGGAGTCTGTGCTAATAAAAGAAGCTGGCAATGAAATGTCATTTGCAGAGCTGTGGATAAGGGGGTACCACCAGCCCTCCTGTAAGGGGCCCAGGCCAGCAGGGGGTCCCAGGCAGCTGGGTGAATCGGATGTGGGCAGGGAGAGTGATTGGCACGGTGGGGGGGTTAAAATCACTGGATCTGATCCCCTGTATGTCTCTCTCTGCAGCATCTGAAAGCCGGCTTCTTCTCCTCTCCATCACACTGGTTTTCAGCTGTCACAGAGAGAGCCATACATGGGAACAGTTCCAGTAATTGCCCCTGCTCCCATCACCCTCCCTGTGCACCATACATTCTCCCCTGCTGCCCCCACCCCTGTGTGCCCCCACCCCAGCAGTGCTGCCGGCTTCCTTCCTCTCCTTCCCACCAGCAGCTGCAAGCACACAATAGGATCCTTCAGGATGAAGAGTGGGGGAAGGGGAAGGTAAATATGTCACATTTACCACCCCTTTCTTTTCTGAATGAACACAATAAATGATTGGCACCAATCACTCACTGTGTTTATTCATAGTTGAAGCATATTAAATGTGGGGGGGGGGGGGGGTTTGGGGGGGGGGGGGGACTGTAAGATTGGCTGTATGGGGCTCCACGGTTTCTAACAGCAGCCCTGGTCATTTGTAACCCGAAACAGATCTTGGAGTGCCCCTCTAAGCAGGAAGAAAAGATTCTTTCCCTTTGGTCTTCAGGAGAAAGAGGTGCCGGCATCATGACAAGCTCATCCGAAAGTGTCAAGCATATAGGTGGAAAGGACAATGCTCCTGTATGACTAAGCCCCAGTGGGCGTGGTGGAATGCATCAGGGGGTGTGGTTTGCAGATACGTGACGGCTGAGGCCACTTTTTATCCTCACTTTAAATGGGCTTTTTGGGGGATCGGCACCCTTTTCACCTTAGTAATATGTAAATTGCTGCCAATTTTCTGTAAATGTCACTTTTCCTCTAGCACACCCTACAATAAGTATGCAAAGAAATGTGCATAGATTACACCCCCAAAATGCTCACCAGACCATTTGTGTCTGGTGTGGATTTTAAGGAGATCCCAATGCACAAAAAAAATAAAAGTGTGAGGTCTCATTCTGGACCCTTAAAGAGAACATGCAGGAAAGATCCCACAAAAATGTCCCCTGTTGTAAATCCATTGTCACAGCTATCCCCACCCCTTTGTCTATGTGGCCTGGGATTCCCAGCCATGTACGCCAATGTGGCGGTGATGTTGGCAGTTGCTAGGGACGCAGTGGGTGCCCCCTGTTGTAAATCCATTGTCAAGCAGGGTTCCTGATGCCTCCCCAAAAATTAAACCCAATAGACTTGGCACTTGATCCTGACTGCACCCCTGCCTAATGAGAGCTCCCCAGACTGACGTCAGCTATATAAGGGAAGGGACGGGGGTTGTAGTGACATCATTTACCATGTCCATATATGATCAATGGCATTGCCCACATGGCAGGTGACCATATTTGGGCAGTGATGTCACTGCTATCCCCACCCCTTTGTCTATGTGGCTTGGGATTCCCAGCCATGTAAGCCAATGTGGCGGTGATGTTGGCAGTTGCTAGGGACGCAGTGGGTGCCCCCTGTTGTAAATCCATTGTCAAGCATGGTTCCTGATGCTTCCCCAAAAATTAAAACCCAATAGACTTGGCACACACGAATGATCCTGACTGTACTCCTGCCTAATGAGAGCTCCCCAGACTGATGTCAGCTATATAAGGGAAGGGACGGGGGTTGTAGTGACATCATTTACCATGTCCATATATGATCAATGGCATTGCCCACATGGCAGGTGACCATATTTGGGCAGTGATGTCACTGCTATCCCCACCCCTTTGTCTAGGTGGCTTGGGATTCCCAGCCATGTAAGCCAACGTGGCGGTGATGATAGCAGTTGCTAGGGACGCAGTGGGTGCCAGCACTATTGGCTTCCATAGGAACCAATGACAGCAGGAAACCATCATGTATAGAAGCGGCAGAAATACCACTTCTATATTTGATGCTCGGTTTTCACCAAAAACAGGGATCTGGGTGGGCAAAAGTTCAGACTGAACCGTTGGCTCATCCCTAGTCCCTGTTTCACATTTATGGACCAATTCAGACAGGAACCAACGCCGGCACCTTTGTGGAGTTTATGTGGAAAACCGGAGAACCTGCAGAAATCCCTCATGAGCATCAGGAGAATATGCAAGTCTATGGCCATAGTGTCCTGGCCAGGAGTCAAACCAAGGACCCCAGTGGTGCATGGCACAAGGGCTACCCACTAACATATATGAGCTGATATGTCATAATATTCTCACCACTGACAAATAAAAATTAAAAACATTGATTATCTCGTCACAATGGCACCTGAAAGTGGGTGGGATATTTTAAGCAAAAAGACAGGAAACGCAGGAAGCGCCACCACCTAAGTGTAGTATATATAAAATTCCAAGGTTAAATGTAAATTAAGAATTGCACTCACATTTATTAAAAGGATAAAAGTATATATAAACACACATCCACTGGAGGACTGCAGAGCTCGGCAGGATCACGGCTGGGTCAAAGTTCGATGCCACCTGGATAGGCGTGTGGATCGTGCTGTAATGGTGCTGATAGTGTCCAAAGATCTGAATGGGATAAATGGGATGAGCTGGGATGAGCCGGGATGAGCCGCGCCTCACATTGGCGGGTGATGAGGGGTAAGCTGTCAGCAGAGCTAAGGCAGACCAGAGATGCAGAGGAGTGACGGTGAATGATGTGGGGAGCGTGGGGGACATGGTTACGCATTTCGAGGAAACAAGGAACGCCCCTTTATCAAACCATGTGATGGGATTAGGCGGAGTACTTTTAGGAAGAAAAGCGCTCTGACCAATCCCATGATATGGTTTGATAAAGGGCATTGCAAAGCAGAAGACAGGGGTCACTGCTGGCAGGGCAGAGATCAGGGGTCACAGCTGGCAGGGCAGAGATCAGGGGTCACAGCTGGCAGGGCAGAGGACAGGGGTCACTGTTGGCAGGGCAGAGGACAGGGGTCACTGTTGGCAGGGCAGAGGACAGGGGTCATAGCTGGCAGGGCAGAGGACAGGGGTCACAGTTGGCAGGGCACAGGACAGGGGTCACTGCTGGCAGGGCAGAGGACAGGGGTCACAGCTGGCAGGGCAGAGGACAGGGGTCACAGCTGGCAGGGCACAGGACAGGGGTCACAGCTGGCAGGGCAGAGATCAGGGGTCACAGCTGGCAGGGCAGAGATCAGGGGTCACTGTTGGCAGGGCGCAGGACAGGGGTCACTGCTGGCAGGGCAGAGGACAGGGGTCACAGCTGGCAGGGCAGAGGACAGGGGTCACAGTTGGCAGGGCACAGGACAGGGGTCACAGCTGGCAGGGCAGAGATCAGGGGTCACAGCTGGCAGGGCAGAGATCAGGGGTCACTGTTGGCAGGGCGCAGGACAGGGGTCACTGCTGGCAGGGCAGAGATCAGGGGTCACAGCTGGCAGGGCAGAGATCAGGGGTCACAGCTGGCAGGGCAGAGGACAGGGGTCACAGCTGGCAGGGCAGAGGACAGGGGTCACAGCTGGCAGGGCAGAGGACAGGGGTCACAGCTGGCAGGGCAGAGGACAGGGGTAACTGCTGGCAGGGCAGAGGACAGGGGTCACTGTTGGCAGGGCACAGGACAGGGGTCACTGCTGGCAGGGCAGAGGACAGGGGTAACTGCTGGCAGGGCAGAGGACAGGGGTCACTGTTGGCAGGGCACAGGACAGGGGTCACTGCTGGCAGGGCAGAAGACAGGGGTCACCACTGGCAGGACAGAGGACAGGGGTCACTGTTGGCAGGGCACAGGACAGGGGTCATTGCCAACAGGGCAGAGGACAGGGGTCACTGCTGGCAGGGCAGAGGATAGGGGTCACTGGTAGCAGGGCAGAAGATAGGGGTCACTGCTGGTGGAGCAGAGGTCAGGGGCTACTGCTAGCAGGGCAGAGGACAGGGGCACAGCTCCTTCTCCCATCCCTGCACTGCACACAACCTGGGCACAGGCAGCAGAGTTCTTCCTCCCCACACAACATATAACTGAGATCAGTATGGTGTCAGGTTAGGGCGGCACAGTATCAGGTTAGGGTGGTATTGTGTCAATTTGGGGCGGCATAGTTGCAGGTTAGGGTAGTATAGGGGCAGGTTTTGGCAATATCATATTTGGCAGGTTAGGGTTGGCTTTGTGGGGGCACAACTAAAATCTGGGCGACATAACCTACCCCAGCACCCCTCTATACCCGGCCATGGGAAGAGATGACACCAGGATGTAGTATGGGAAGAAGGCAAGCGGGTGAAGGCAGTATGGTTGATTTACTAAAAGTAGAGAGTGCAAAATCTGGTGTAGCTGTGCATGGGAGCCAATCAGCTTCTGACATCAGCTTGTTCAACTAATGCTGGCCATACACTATACAATTTTCTGTCCAATTTCCTTTAGATTTACCTTCAACTATGTAGTGCAAGGACATGCCTAATTGGATACAATTGAAAGTGTTTAGGTTTGCCCTCCTATTATATGGTTTTTGATAAATCTAAACCAAAATTCTTGAGAAAATTGTATAATGTATGGCCAGCCTAAGCTTTGACAATAAAACCCGGAAGCTGATTGTTTTCTATGCACAGCTGCACCAGATTTTGCACCCTCCAATTTTAGTAAATCAGCCCCAGTGCAGGGGCGGACTGACAGCTCATGGGGCCCCCGGGCAATAGGGGATCATGGGGCCCCTGTGTCCTTGCCCACACTAAAAAAAAACTATAAAAAGGTACCAGGGGCATCTCATGGAGCCCCCTACTGACCCCGGGCCCTCAGGCAGTGCCCGAGTCCGCCCCTGCCCCAGTGTGATGCTCTGTCTAGTGGAGTCCATACCTTGATGGCTCAGGGCTGTTTTGAGGTCTTTTTTACCACGAGATGATCCTGAAGTAACATTCAAATAATTTACAGGAAATCAGCGGCGGACTGACAATTTGGAAACTCGGGCACTGCCTGAGGGCCCGGGGTCAGTAGGGGGCCCCATGAGATACCCCTGGTACCTTTTCTTTTTCATAAGCTTTTTTGAGTTTGGGCAAGGACACAGGGGCCCCATGATCCCCTATTGCTCGGGGGCCCCATGAGTTGTCAGTCTGCCCCTGCTGGAAATGCATTCAGTTCTCTATAAAAAGCTGGATGCATTTATTGTATACAATGTTGTGACAGAATTTTCACTCTGACAACCAATCAAAGAGCTTTTATTTGTCCTTCTGTCTTTATCCACCAAGAAAAAGTGTTAAATACAAAAGAAGCCACTCCCACAACTCCTTATCATTTAATAACAATTATAATTATATTTATTGTTATATCAAAATGATTTAATATATCTGTCCATCCATATCCTGAGAAAAAAAAAAGAAAGCTACATTTAATAAAAGTAATATCCTGTTAAAAAAAAACAAAACAGAAGACAATTATTTAATCAGAAGTCTTTTATCAGATGTAACCTCGGCGGTGATCAAGGCGGTTTCCTCCAAACAGAAGATACTTTCAGTTTTCCCAACACAATGCCGGCGTAATTCTAATTATTAGAAACATCAATTATTCACAGGTCTGCAGGAAAGGTCATCCTGAATACTTCTGAGCAAAAAAAAAAAAAAAAATCATCAAACGAGCTTTAATCAAGGATCATAATATCATCCGAGCTGTTCTGAGCACGGCAACGCCATTTTGTTCACCCTTCTGCGATAATACGATCATTTTTTTTTTTCATATCACAAATTACAATATAAAACAAGGAGTTTACCAAAAAATTATAGGATGGAATTTATTGAAGACGCCTCGATTTCAATATTTGATGAAGTTACAGACAGTATATACTGCCATAGATTTAAAATATTGTAAGATAAATAACATTAGTGAAAAAAAAAGAATTAAAAAAAGATACAATGTTAGAATTAAAAAAAAAATACAATTTTAGAATTAAAAAAAAAATACAATTTTAGAATAAAAAAAAAATACAAATTTAGAATTAGAAAAAAATACAATGTTAGAATTTAAAAAAATATGTATTTTTTTTAATTCTAACATTGTATTTTTTTTTTTATTATTTTTTTTTCACTAATGTTATTTGTATTTTGTTCACCCTTCTGCGATAATACGATCATTTTTTTTTTCATATCACAAATTACAATATAAAACAAGGAGTTTACCAAAAAATTATAGGATGGAATTTATTGAAGACGCCTCGATTTCAATATTTGATGAAGTTACAGACAGTATATACTGCCATAGATTTAAAATATTGTAAGATAAATAACATTAGTGAAAAAAAAAGAATTAAAAAAGATACAATGTTAGAATTAAAAAAAAAATACAATTTTAGAATAAAAAAAAAATACAAATTTAGAATTAGAAAAAAATACAATGTTAGAATTTAAAAAAATATGTATTTTTTTTAATTCTAACATTGTATTTTTTTTTTTATTATTTTTTTTTCACTAATGTTATTTGTATTTTGTTCACCCTTCTGCGATAATACGATCATTTTTTTTTTCATATCACAAATTACAATATAAAACAAGGAGTTTACCAAAAAATTATAGGATGGAATTTATTGAAGACGCCTCGATTTCAATATTTGATGAAGTTACAGACAGTATATGCTGCCAGAGATTTAAAATATTGTAAGATAAATAACATTAGTGATAAAAAGGAATTTAAAACAAAAATACAATTTTAGAATTAAAAAAAAATACAATGTTAGAATTAAAAAAAAATGTATTTTTGGAAGGGGGGGAAAGTGTCCGGACTGGAAGGGGGAAGTGTCCGGACTGGAAGGGGGGGAAAGTGTCCAGACTGGAAGGGGGGAAAGTGTCCGGACTGGAAGGGGGGGGGAATTGTCCGGACAGGAAGGGGGGGAGTGTCCGGACAGGAAGGGGGTGAAAGTGTCCAGACAGGAAGGGGGGGAAGTGTCCGGACTGGAAGAGGGTGAAAGTGTCCGGACTGGAAGGGGGGGAAGTGTCCGGACTGGAAGGGGGGGAAAGTGTCCGGACTGGAAGGGGGTGAAAGTGTCCGGACTGGAAGAGGGTGAAAGTGTCCGGACTGGAAGGGGGGGAAGTGTCCAGACTGGAAGGGGGGAAAGTGTCCGGACTGGAAGGGGGTGAAAGTGTCCGGACTGGAAGAGGGTGAAAGTGTCCGAACTGGAAGGGGGTGAAAGTATCCGGACTGGAAGGGGGTGAAAGTGTCCGGACTGGAAGGGGGTGAAAGTGTCCTTACTGGAAGGGGGTGAAAGTGCCCTTAATAGCAGATACTATAGGGCGTCCCGGTGGTTGAGTAGGACTGAAGTGTCTGGACTGGAAGGGGGGTGAAAGTGTCCGGACTGGAAGGGGGGAAAGTGCCCGGACTGGAAGAGGGGTGAAAGTGTCTGGACTGGAAGGGGGTGAAAGTGTCCGGACTGGAAGGGGGTGAAAGTGTCCGGACTGGAAGGGGGTGAAAGTGTCCGGACTGGAAGGGGGTGAAAGTATCCGGACTGGAAGGAGGTGAAAGTGTCCGGACTGGAAGGGGGTGAAAGTGTCCTTACTGGAAGGGGGTGAAAGTGTCTGGGCAGGAAGGGGGTGAAAGTGTCTGGGCAGGAAGGGGGTGAAAGTGTATGGGCAGGAAGGGGGTGAACGTGTCCGGACTGGAAGGGGGTGAAAGTGTCCGGACTGGAAGGGGGTGAACGTGTCCGGACTGGAAGGGGGTGAAAGTGTCCGGACTGGAAGGGGGTGAAAGTGTCCGGACTGGAAGGGGGTGAAAGTGTCCGGACTGGAAGGGGGTGAAAGTGACCGGACTGGAAGGGGGTGAAAGTGTCCGGGCATTTCAGTCCGGACACTTTCACCCCCTTCCAGTCCGGACACTTTCACCCCCTTCCAGTCCGGACACTTTCCCCCCTTCCAGTCCGGACACTTTCACCCCCTTCCAGTCCGGACACTTTCCCCCTTCCAGTCCGGACACTTCCCCCCCTTCCTGTCTGGACACTTTCCCCCCCTTCCAGTCCGGACACTTCCCCCCCTTCCAGTCCGGACACTTTCACCCTCTTCCAGTCCGGACACTTTCACCCCCTTCCAGTCCGGACACTTTCCCCCCCTTCCAGTCCGGACACTTCCCCCCCTTCCAGTCCGGACACTTTCACCCTCTTCCAGTCCGGACACTTTCACCCCCTTCCAGTCCGGACACTTTCCCCCCCTTCCAGTCCGGACACTTCCCCCCCTTCCAGTCTGGACACTTTCACCCTCTTCCAGTCCGGACACTTTCACCCCCTTCCAGTCCGGACACTTTCACCCCCTTCCAGTCCGGACACTTTCCCCCCTTCCTGTCCGGACACTTTCCCCCCCTTCCTGTCCGGACACTTTCCCCCCCTTCCAGTCCGGACACTTCCCCCCCTTCCAGTCCGGACACTTTCACCCTCTTCCAGTCCGGACACTTTCACCCTCTTCCAGTCCAGACACTTCAGTCCTACTCAACCACCGGGACGCCCTATAGTATCTGCTATTAAGGGCCCGCTGGAACCAATAGGTAGATTTGTGGATGATCTGATTAAGGATCTGGTCCTTGAACTCAGATCCTATGTAAGGGATACGGGAGATGTATTGAAAAAGATTGTAAACGTGAAAGTACCCAAGGGTGCACTTCTGGTGGGCATTGATGTGGAATCACTATATACTTCTATTCCACATATTTGGGGACGGAGAGCTGTGGCCTTCTTTTTAGAGACATACTTTCCTGAAATGGAGGCTCAGAATGAATTTATTTTGGACCTGTTGGAATTCATGTTGACCCATAACTGCTTTCAATTTTTGGGTTCCTTCTATCAGCAAATATGCGGTACCTCCATGGGAGCACCCTGGGCCCCGGCATTTGCATGTCTGCATCTGGGCCTATGGGAAGAGGAGTTGGTGTATCCCTCCACTCCCTATAAGCAACATGCAGTAAAATGGCTACGATATATTGATGATGTCCTCATGGTCTGGGGTGGAGATATGGATCAGCTGGAAAAATTCATGGAATTCTTAAATAAGAATGATAGAAATATCAAACTTACTTATATAGCAGATAGAGAGATAATAACGTTTTTGGATCTATCAATCTCAATACAAGGAAATAAATTAGTTACTAAAACATTTAGAAAGGAAACAGCGGCAAATACACTTTTGCATGCTAATAGCTATCATCCTATCGGTCAGTTTCAGAGAATAAAAAGGAACTGTACAGAAGAAGCTCAATATAGAAATGAATCTATTCAGCTCTATAAGAGATTTAGAGAAAGAGGTTATTCACATAGAACCCTAAGAAGAGCTAAAAGAAGAGCTTTGGTGTCAGGGACCACGGCTCCAGGGTCCGCGATCGCGGCTCCGTCCCTCGCGCATGCGCAGTGGCGGCGGATCGCGCCGGGACACAAGCACTAGGTCCCGGCGAGCCGCGGCTGACAGGACGCCGCGCATGCGCAGTAGGAGCCGCGGGCGCGCCTCAGGCGTCCAATGACAGCCGGGGGCGCGTCCTAGCCAGCCAATGACAGTGCAGGGCGCACTATTTAAAGATGCCCTGCACTGTCACAGATTGCCGCAAGGTCTTCTGTGATCCTGAGTTCCTGCACCTATCTTGTGACCCTGATTGACCCTGACTATTCTGCCTGCTCCTGCGTTTGACCCAGATTGTCCTGACTATTCTGCCTGCTCCTGCGTTTGACCCGGATTGCCCTGACCATTCTACGGATTGACTTCCCTGCTGACCCTGCGTGTGACCCGACTACTCTCGCCTACCGATTCTGTACCCCGCTTACCCTCACGGGCCCACGATCCGTTACTACCCTGCTGGGGCCGCCATCCTCTTCATATCTGGCTCTCCCGGTACCTGTGCCCACTGGCGGGCCTGCTCGGAGGTCGTGACCTGGCCCGGGACTGTTTCAAGTCCATCCCCACCATCAGGGGCTCTGGTGAAAGCACAGCCCGGGCTTAGACCCCACGCTCTGAGTAGGTCTGTCAGTTGGCAGCCTGAGGCACCACCTGGCGGATCATAACATTTGGGTAGAACAAGAGAGGAGCTTATAAATAAACCAAAATCAAAGATAGAGGTGGATTCGGTAAACCAACCGGTAAGATTCATAACTAAATTTGGGCAACAATGGAGCGAAGTGAAGAAGGCCCTGGACTCTCATTGGTACTTACTAACACAAAATCCACAGATAGCAAGAGTTGTAGGAGAGAGCCCTCAAATGGTAGCAAAAAGAGCTCGGAATCTAAATGACATATTAGTACAATCAGAATTCCAGAGGGCACCACAAAGGAATTGGTTAACTAGGAGGACAGGCCTGTGCGGTATGTTCCCCTGTGGCCACTGTCAAATTTGTCCATTTGTACATAAGTCCAATCAGTTCTTTAATAATGACAAATCTAGGGTATTTCAGATACGAAGCTTTATTAACTGCTCTAGTAATAGAATAATATACATGATAGAATGTCCATGCAAGAAGATGTATATAGGAAAAACGAAAAGGAATCTCAGAACCAGGATTGGTGAACATCTGAGAGATATCAGAAATGAAAATAGGAATATAGGGAAGGGAGATAAAGAGAATCCATTGGCACAACACTTTAGAGAAGTACACGGGGGAAAAACAGAAGGCTTGAAAGTTAAAGGGATCTTCCTGCTGAATATTTCAGCTCAACGAGGTGACTTTGATAAAGTCCTCCTACAAAAAGAGAAATTCTGGATTTATACCCTGGGTGCACTTGTCCCATATGGATTAAATACAGAACTCAATTTTAAAGTTTTCTTAAATTGAGTTCCTCTGAATCTTTCACCTTACCTTGGGGTATAGTCTGTACTGGGTCACTCTGCATTTAAGGAAACATGGATTCATTTGGGTAAAATATGAATTCAACCTGGGGGGGGGTTATGTCCCACCGTAGATTGAATTTCTACAATAATTTGAATAATATTAAAATTAAGATTTTCTACTTGGCCTTGATGGTTCCCCCCTCTAGAATCATAATAATTATCTTTTCCCATTATCCTCTTTAAAGATGATCTGGTTTACTTCAGTATGGCCCCCCTTTTTATTGCCAGCAGTCAATTTAAATTTAAATATATGTTTTTTAATTCACTTTGGATTTTTGAATGTAGTGATATCTTTTCAACACAAGAGGGCGACATGGAGACTCTTTGGTATGCAATTAGTGCACTATATAAGGCAATGGAATGAAGTCCCCTCCCAGTTCTGACGAAGTCCGCGGTGATTGGCGGACGAAACGCGTCAACGTAATGACGTCACTACGCTTGGCGTCTTCATAGGGTGCGGCGTCCACGAGGTGGGAAGTAACGGCGGTGTCACAGCTCCTTGCTAGGAAGGCACGAGGCCCTTGGAAAACTACCATAAGGCTACTATTACAGCGGTTCGCAAACGGCAATCCCTCATGGGAGTACATCTTCCACCGGTGGCAAGTTACTCTAGCCTACTGCTGTTTAGATTTATAGAGCATATATGGAGTTAAGAGGGAATGCTCAATGTGCCTAACTAACCCTGTTTTTTCGGGGAATTTTTTGGAAATCCTCTTCAGAGGAAAAAAAAAAAATATATATATACGTTATCCCATACAGGCATTGTATGCTGTGACATAGCCATATCCTATAGGAACCGCTTTACTTTCTCAGATTGAGTAATTTTTGGAAACCCTTCACTGGGTATATAGATTCAGGTATTTACTGCCTGCTACATACAGAATATACGTTTTTGAAATCTATGTATTGAGACTACCTGGATTCCCACCCACACATGCATCTTTGAACAAGCATCAAGGACCTGATCTTATTTCAAGTCGACGGGAGTCTTCTTGATCTTCACTGATGGTAATATATCCATATATTGTTGTTGTTTTCAGGGTCTTCACTTGATGCTCGTGATCTATTTAATAATAATTTTTATATATATCCCCAGAATCACTTGGTACTGTGGACTTTGTTTCACTTGGGGTGGTTACCCAGGAATTCTCTACATTTATCAAGCTGGTATAACAGTCTATTAGACTTTACACCAGCACAATGTCTACTCCATCACTCCTCCCTTCCGGTGAGGATTTACCGTAAGTCCCTTGCATTACACATGTTAAATGCGGCAAAGCAGTGTATCCCTGTTCATTGGCGATCAGCCTATATTCCCACCGTACGAGAGTAGATTCTTAGGATCCAGAGGATTGCTGAAATGGAGGAACTGATCTCAGTGGTAAAAGATCACCCCGAGCGATTCAGGAAGACTTGGGCTTGTTGGACCCATTTCCAATCTACTGATACTTACCTTGGCTTGCTGAAGGATTGAACGAGAAAGACTTGGAGACACAGAAGGCCTCTAGAACTTTCACCTCGGCAATAACTCCATTAACGGTCATTCACTGAATTATATCGCTAATTAAAAAGATGGAATTAGATACAGCCAGGCTGTTACTAATAGATGTAATCATCATCCAACCACTTCCCCCCCCCCCTTCTCCCACCCCCCCCCCCTGTTTTGTTTTGTTTTTTTTTTTCTCTTCTCTCCCTCTCTCTCTCCCCATTCCCCCCTTCTATTTGTCACGTGGGTCTCCTCCCACCTCATTTTGATATCTCATCTCATATTCTTCCTCCATCCCCACGCTCCTCTCTTTCTTTTCTTTTCCTTCTCACATTTACACCCACTTTTCTCATAATCTAATTAGCTATTATTCTCATTCGGTACGGAACACTCATAGCTATACAGATGTAACAATATTCTACAACAGTAGCCCACATTTTTTAGAGATGGAAATATATGTCATAGATGCCTTGAGAGGATACTTTTGTCGACCACTTCAGAATCCGCTTATGTGTACTCTCCTTACATAGAGCCTAGTGTATACCATAATTATCTAAAGTACACGCTACTGTCAGTATTGCTATGGTTACGTCTATCACTTTTGCCTTACTGTGGAACTCCGTCCTCTGATGTTCTACAAATTAATATATTGTCTTGATCCCGTCTGCGTTACGGGAGAACGTACAAGAAATTTTGCACGGACTGCGATCCGTATCTGTCTATCATTTGTTTACCTTTCATACTTCAATAAAACGTTTTTTGGAAAAAAAAAAAAAAAAATAACAGTCTAACTACTGAGAAGGTAATGAAAGTGTTTACTGACTACTGTATAGGGTGGCTTGGTGTGGTTTAGGTGCGATTTCAGCTCCTATATCATCATATATATATTTTTTTTTGTTCCAGTTTCCACATACCAGGAAGCTATTCTACATACTCTGGCTCATATTAAGAACATGCCTGATGAATACATGGTTTATTCAAATACAAGTCGGAAATCTATGGAAACCTAGGATCAAACCACACCATTACCCTATATTGCCTTATATGGTACTCTATATGCCAAAATGGCCCAGAAATGAGGACGCCAAGTGCTTTTAAAATGATTTTATTTGTCTGATATGTTCACCGTGCTCTTGTTTAACCTCCGTATGATCTATGTGATCAAATAAAGTACTGTTTGTAATTTTTGAACCCACATTACTCCGCGTGGATTTCTTAGTAACCTCTTGTTTTTGGGTAGGGGTGCTCTTGTCACACTACCATATTGTTTAGTATGCATTTCTCGGGTTTATGGATCCACACTTACATGATAAGTGAGTCGGAGATAGGAGTATGACACATGCTATTTGTGCCATTATAGGTGGCCCTCTTTTGTTCTATTTTTGTGACATCTTGCTTACACCTATTCATGTGATCACTGATTGGCCAATCAGTGATCACATGATCGGGACCTCGTACAGAGGTCCCGTCCAACGATCGGTGTTTCACTGTGTCCGGAGGACACAGCGGGCACCGGATTGCGGTGCTGCGCGCTCCCAGGGAGCGCGCACAAGCAGGGTGCGGGGAGGCTGTTTATAAATGGCCACCCGACCCTGCAGTGCCACCGTCCAGCCGTTTATATGCAACGGCCGGTCGGGAAGTGGTTAAAGTCATTCTTTTGCCGGCTACTTTGGGGCCCATAAAGACATTGGCGCGCTGGAGGGAATGTGTCTGAAAACAGTAAGGCAGTGAGGAACAATAATCTTTTGAGAGCCCTGACAAGAAGGTGGCCAGGCAAGAGATAACACATCCGAGGATAGAGAATGAATTTATGTCAGTAAGACTGTAACCGCACAGCAGTGGGCCAGTGGGAGATGATAATGCAGATGAAGGGACAATAATACTCTCCTGGTAGCAGGGCTGGGACAAGGGGTGGGCAAAAGGGACAGCTGCCCTGGGCACAGAGAAGCAAGGGGCACAAACGTGATGCAGGGTGCTACATCCATTCTATGGCATGCATTGATAGTGGGGGAGGGGGGCGCAATTCTGGATCCTTGCCCTGGCCTCTGGATGACCATGTCCCAGAACTGCCTGGTAGGTTGGCACATAGCCAACTGATGAATTGTTAGCAAGTGCTGTAACCAGGGGCAGACTGACCATTGGGGAACTCGGGCACTGCCCGAGGGCCCGTGGTCAGTAGGGGGCCCCATGAGATGTCCCTGGTACCTTTCTTAGGCTTTTTTGGGTGTGATTTGAGTGTGGGCGAGGACACAGGGGCCCCACGATCCCCTATTGCCCGGAGGCCCCATGAGTTGTCAGTCCGCCCCTGGCTGTAACCCACTCACCCGCTTTACTGTAGCAGTTAAAGCAGGCTCCTCCTCTTAGATGGGGGGTCCCTTTTCTTTGCTGTGGTTGGTTCATCAGTGATTTCTGGTAATTATCCGACAATTTCTGGCGATGCAACGGCGAACCCTGAAGGGACCCTTTTTCTGCAGTAGCATCAGTGATGAACAAGTCTGGGTCTGTTTTCCTGGTTCCCCCCAGGGGCGGACTGACCATTTGGAAGCTCGGGCACTTCCCGAGGGCCCGGGGTCAGTAAGGGGCCCCATGAGATGCCCCTGGTACCTTTTTCATAGGCTTTTTTGAGTTTGGGCAAAGACACAGGGGCCCCATGATCCCCTATTGCCCGGGGGCCCCATGAGTTGTCAGTCCGCCCCTGGTTCCCCCATGGCTCTCACAGTAGGCCTAAGGATGCTGCCCAATTCCAGCAGACACCGACACCAATTTTGGCCTACCTCAGTTGCTGCTGCTTAGTCAGTTCTTTGACACTGACAGTCTCTAACTGCCTCCATGTCTCTTTCTCAGACAGGACCTTCCCTTCTGCTCACACCAATGACTATCTCCAAACTGCCCCCTGCTGGCCTTTCCTGCATTCAGGCATACTGGGTTTTGTAGTCTCCTGTGTCTGTATTTAAGATGGCATCCCGTCTGGCTGTAGCTACATTTCCCAGGGTTCAGTGCTCTCGTTGAGAATGAAATGGAGTCCACGGAGCTCTATCTTGTGGCACATTTCAGTTACAATGGGTCTTATTGTATTTATAGACTGTGCAGTAAGTCCATCTGGGACATTTCCTGGCTACTAAATATTCCACGCTCAACTGTTAGTGGGATTATAACAAAGTGGAAGCAACTGGGAACAACAGCTACTCAGCCACCAAGTGGTAGGCCACGTCACATGACAGGGCGGGGTCAGTGTATGCTGAAGCGCACAGTGCGCAGAAGTCGCCAACTGTCTGCAGAGTCAATAGCTAAAGACCTCCAAACTTGGTGTGGCCTTCAGATGAGCCCAACAACAGTGCGTAGAGAGCTTCATGGAATGGGTTTCCATGGCCGAGCAGCTGCAACCAAGCCTTCCAGCACCAAGTGCAATGCAAAAGCGTCGGATGCCGTGGTGTACAGCATGCCACCACTGGACTCTAGAACAGTGGAGGCGTGTTCTCTGGAGTGACCAATCGCACTTCTCTGTCTGGCAATCCGATGGACGTGTCTGGGTTTGGCAGCTGCTAGAACGGTACATGCCTGACTGCACTGTGCCAAGTGTAAAGTTTGGAGGAGGGGAGATTATGGTGTGGGGTGGTTTTTCAGGGGTTGGGCTTGGCCCCCTAGTTTCAGTGAAGGAAACTCTTAAGGTGACATTTTGGACAATTTCATGCTCCCAAGTTTGTGGGAAGAGTTTGGGGATGGCCCCTTCCTGTTCCAACATGACTGCGCACCAGTGCACAAAGCAAGGTCCATAATGACATGGAGGAGCCAGTTTGGGGTGGAGGAACTTGACTGTCCTGCACAGTCCTGACCTCAACCCCATAGAACACTTTGGGATGAATTAGAGCGGAGACTGTGAGCCAGGCCTCCTCCCCCGATATCAGTGCCTGACCTGACAAATGTGCTTCTGGAAGAATGGTCCAACCTTCCCATAGACACCCTCCTAAACCTTGTGGACGGCCTTCCCAGAAGAGTTGAAGCTGTTATAGCTGCAAAGGGCGGGGCCAACTCAATATTGAACCCTACGGACTAAGACTGGGGGGCCGTTAAAGGTCATGTGTGTGGAAAGGGCGGGGCCAACTCAATATTGGACCCTGCTGTCAGGGAACGAGGAGCCAGACACACAAGGAGGTGAAATTAAAGGTAGGTTTATTTACACAGAAACAAGGCAAGAGTCTATGCAAGTCTGACAGCAACAGCAGATGACTTAGTAGGACATAAGTTCTCCTGCCGAGGTCGTCTTCCAGGATAATCAAGTCGAGAACCAGTGGGAATCATAGCCAAAGCCGGGGTCAGAAGCCATGAAGAACGGTCGCCAGAGCCGGGGTCAGAAGCCAGGAAGAATGGTCGCCAGAGCCGGCGTCAGAAGCCAGGAAGAATGGTCGCCAGAGCCGGCGTCAGAAGCCAGGAAGAATGGTCGCCAGAGCCGGCGTCAGAAGCCAGGAAGAATGGTCGCCAGAGCCGGCGTCAGAAGCCAGGAAGAATGGTCGCCAGAGCCGGGGTCAGAAGCCAGGAAGAATGGTCGCCAGAGCCGGGGTCAGAAGCCAGGAAGAATGGTCGCCAGAGCCGGGGTCAGAAGCCAGGAAGAACCGGGGTCAGACGCCAGGAAGAATGGTCGCCAGAGCCGGGATCAGAAGCCAGGAAGAATGGTCACCAGAGCCGGGGTCAGAAGCCAGGAAGAATGGTCGCCAGAGCCGGGGTCAGAAGCCAGGAAGAATGGTTGCCAGAGCCGGGATCAGAAGCCAGGAAGAATGGTCGCCAGAGCCGGGATCAGAAGCCAGGAAGAATGGTTGCCAGAGCCGGGGTCAGAAGCCAGGAAGAATGGTCGCCAGAGCCGGGGTCAGAAGCCAGGAAGAATGGTTGCCAGAGCCGGGGTCAGAAGCCAGGAAGAATGGTCGCCAGAGCCGGGGTCAGAAGCCAGGAAGAATGGTCGCCAGAGCCAGGGTCAGAAGCCAGGAAGAATGGTCGCCAGAGCCAGGGTCAGAAGCCAGGAAGGATGGTCGCCAGAGCCGGGTTCAGAAGCCAGGAAGAACGGTCGCCAGAGCCGGGGTCAGAAGCCAGGAAGAACGGCCGCCAGAGCCGGGGTCAGAAGCCAGGAAGAATGGTCGCCAGAGCCGGGGTCAGAAGCCAAGAAGGATGGTCACCAGAGCCGGGGTCAGAAGCCAGGAAGAATGGTCGCCAGAGCCGGGGGTCAGAAGCCAGGAAGAATGGTCGCCAGAGCCGGGGTCAGAAGCCAGGAAGGATGGTCGCCAGAGCTGAGGTCAGAAGCCAGGACGAGTCTTAGCCAAAGCCGAGTCGGTATCCAGGAGAGCAAAGAGTTAACTAAACAGGAGCTTGCTGCTGTGCAACAGACAGGACACGAATGCAATGGACAGCTACAAACAGCAGACTTAAATGTGATAAGCCGCCACCTCCTGGGAGGAGCCGCAGAGGGCTGAAAGCATAAAGGATCCCACAATGCTTTGCAGAGCTAAGATGGATGCCAGCACATGGAGCAGCACAAGCCCTGAGGAAAGGTAGGACCTTAATACCTACGGACTAAGACTGGGAGGCCATTAAAGTTCATGTGTGTGGAAAGGCGGGTGGCCCAATACTTTTGGTAATATAGTGTACATTTTATATATATATATATACTGTACACTATATTGCCACAAGTATTGGACTGCCTGCCTTTCCACACACATGAACTTTAATGGCATCCCAGTCTTAGTCTGTCTATATATATTTATTTTTTTTTTTGCCAATGTGGAGTTGGCCTTCAGGTTCCTGAGCTTGTCTCACCAGCCAGCGTCTGTAGGACTGTAGGAATTATTCTGCCCAGTCATAAAAATTAGAAAGAAAAATAAAATCTAAGGATAAATATCAAAGTGATAGACAACACAGATCCTCCCTAACACGGCGAAATAAACGCACGCCGTCCTCTTAGAACAGAACATCTGATTATTCACAAAGCGTCACATGACTGCGCTTGATGGAATTTCAAAAGGAGGAAAGCTCGCTGCTTCTTGTTCATTCAATATGACCTTTTGTCAGTTAACACTCGAGATGTGTCGCTCCAATATTTCCAAGAGGCTTTTGAAGTCTCTGGTGGAAAGGAGCCGTAAATTATCATGCAAAATGAGTTTTAAAGCTCCGTCATAAAACAGCCTTTTTGCAAGGAATGTGAAAAACACATCGGAGGAATGATGGGGGTCTCAAAACTCTCAATAAATATTTTTTTTTCCCGACAGCGGCGGCGAATATCTTTTTTAAACAATAGGAATGGAATGCGTTTACAGTAAAGTGTGCGCCGTGTTACACCGGTATAATGTCATTTGAAAGACCTTTCGGAGGGATGATCGATGGCAGATGAATTAACTCTGCTTAATATTCCATCCTGCTGGAGGTTTTCAGACTAAATTGGAGGATGGCCGTTCGGTTCCATGTGTTCACAAAGGTGTGTATGGAGTTCATGTGTGTGTATGGGGGGGGGGGGAGTGTTGGATATATTGAAAATAATCAAGTCGTACAAGCTGATCTTTAGCTTCTCTACATCGGTAGTAGAAATATATGTCGGACGGCGGTGGGTCTTACGCCATGATGTGTCATCTATGTGTGGGACGGCGGTGGGTCTTACGCCATGATGTGTCATCTATGTGTGGGACGGCGGTGGGTCTTACGCCATGGTGCCATATCGATGTGTGGGACGGCGTTGGGTCTTAGGCCATGATGCCTCATCTATGTGTGGCACGGCGGTGGGTCTTACGCCATGATGCCTCATCTATGTGTGGGACGGCACTGGGTCTTACGCCATGGTGCCATATCGATGTGTGGGACGGCGTTGGGTCTTAGGCCATGGTGCCTCATCTATGTGTGGGACGGCGGTGGGTCTTACACCATGATGCCATATCTATATGTGGGACGGCGGTGGGTCTTATGTCTTACGCCATGATGCCTCATCTATGTGTGGGACGGCGGTGGGTCTTACGCCATGATGCCTCATCTATGTGTGGGGCGGCGGTGGGTCTTACGCCATGACGCCTCATCTATGTGTGGGGCGGCGGTGGGTCTTACGCCATGACGCCTCATCTATGTGTGGGGCGGTGGTGGGTCTTACGCCATGACGCCTCATCTACGTGTGGGATGGCGGTGGGTCTTACGCCATGATGCCTCATCTACATGTGGGACGGCGGTGGGTCTTACGCCATGATGACTCATCTACATGTGGGACGGCGGAGGGTCTTACGCCATGATGCCTCATCTATAAGTGGGACGGCGGTGGGACTTACGCCATGATGCCTCATCTATGTGTGGGACGGCGGTGGGTCTTACGCCATGATGTCTCATCTATGTGTGGGGCAGCGGTGGGTCTTACTGTAATGGACCGCCTGACAGTACCTCTATCAGTCCCCTGATAGAGCCTCCCCAGAGTGCGGAGTCTAAGTACCGGAGCACTTGTTCACCAGGGCCCCTTGATGTTGGGGATGGACTTGGAGCGCTCCGGGACCAGGTCGCAGCTGCTAGGTATCTCTACCAGAGGTAGAGGAGTCTGCCAAGGGCTCCAGCAGGTTAAGAGTCTGATGTGAGGGAGCCCAGGGATCCCCGAGGGATGGATGGACGGATGAGCAAAGTCAGAGTCAAACAAGCCGGGTCGGTAACTAGCGGGTCGGTGAGGTACAAGACGAAAGGCAAAGGATAGTCGGGTCACATGCAGGGTCAATACCAAAAGATCAGATCTATAAGGGAACATCCAGGAGCAGAGTCAGGCAAGCCAAGGGGTCAGGACAGGAGAAGGCAACAAGGTCAGACTATCCAGATCAGAGTACTTACTACACAGGCAACAGGATACAAAAGACCATTCGGCAACAAGTGTTTGTGCAGGGCTGGTTTAAATAGCCTGCCCTGCACCTGACAGGCGCCGCCTGGGTCCCAATGCCTGCCTTGTACTGTCAAGACGACGGGTGCGCCTGGGTCCTAGTGCCCTGCTACCCGCACGTCCTGACAGACACCTACGCATGTGTAGACCCATGCGTCGCGATGGTCCCTGACACTTACACCATGATTCCTCATCTATGTGTGGGGCGGCGGTGGGTCTTACGCCATGATGACTCATCTACATGTGGGACGGCGGTGGGTCTGACGCCATGATGCCTCATCTACATGTGGGACGGCGGTGGGTCTTACGCCATGATGCCTCATCTACATGTGGGACGGTGGTGGGTCTTACGCCATGATGCCTCATCTACATGTGGGACGGGTTTTACGCCATGATGCCTAATCTACATGTGGGACGGCGGTGGGTCTTAAGCCATGATGCCTCATCTACATGTGGGACGGCGGTGGGTCTTACGGCATGATGCCTAATCTACATGTGGGACGGCGGTGGGTCTTACGGCATGATGCCTCATCTACATGTGGGACAGCGGTGGGTCTTACGCCATGATGACTCATCTACATGTGGGATGGCGGTGGGTCTTACGCCATTAAGACTCATCTACATGTGGGACGGCGGTGGGTCTTACGCCATGATGCCTCATCTACATGTAGGATGGTGGTGGGTCTTACGCCTTGATGCCTCATTTACATGTGGGGCGGCGGTGGGTCTTACGCCATGATGCCTCATCTACATGTGGGGCGGCGGTGGGTCTTACGCCATGATGCCTCATCTACATGTGGGACCGCGGTGGGTCTTACGCCATGATGCCTCATCTATATGTGGGACAGCGATGGGTCTTACGCCATGATGCCTCATCTATATGTCCAAGCCAAAGATCGGTGATAAGTGGTTTCAGGTTGTTAGTATGAAGCAGAAGCGTAGTCGAGGAACAAGCCAAAGATCGGTGATAAGTGGTTTCAGGTTGGTATGAAGCAGAAGCATAGTCGAGGAACAAGCCAAAGATCAGTGATAAGTGGTTTCAGGTTGGTATGAAGCAGAAGCATAGTCAGTAAATAAGCCAAAGGTCGGTGATAAGTGGTTTCAGGTTGGTATGAAGCAGAAGCATAGTCAAGGAACAAGCCAAAGGTCGGTGATAAGTGGTTTCAGGTTGGTATGAAGCAGAAGCATAGTCAAGGAACAAGCCAAAGGTCGGTGATAAGTGGTTTCAGGTTGGTATGAAGCAGAAGCATAGTCAAGGAACAAGCCAAAGGTCGGTGATAAGTGGTTTCAGGTTGGTATGAAGCAGAAGCGTAGTCAAGGAACAAGCCAAAGTTTGGTGATAAGTGGTTTCAGGTTGGTATGAAGCAGAAGCATAGTCAAGGAACAAGCCAAAGGTCAGTGATAAGTGGTTTCGGGTTGGTATGAAGCAGAAGCGTAGTCGAGGAACAAGCCAAAGTTTGGTGATAAGTGGTTTCAGGTTGGTATGAAGCAGAAGCATAGTCGAGGAACAAGCCAAAGGTCGGTAATGAGTGGTAGCAAAGATATGAACGGCAGGAGGAGTGAAAAGGGTGAAAAATTGGCTGAAGAGAACACAATAATCTGGCAAACAGGAAGATGGCTTTAATAGGAAGTTCGTGGGAAGAGCAAAGAGCATCCCCAAACACTTCCTAGAACGTGGTGAAGCGTGATGACGTCAGCAAAAGGCTCCACCCAATGTGTTTCATCATCAAAACATGGGGCACTAGGTGGGGTATTTTCTAGTTTGTGTTTGCTGCTATTATTAGATTTGGTTTCCAGAACACTAGCACATGGTTTCGTTTGTTTTATAGTTAACCACTTCCCGTCCGGCCCATGTATATAAATGGCCGGATGGGAGCAGTGCAGGAGTGGGTTGCTGTTCACAAACAGCGCCTGCATTTTCAGCCTGTGCGCGCTCCCTGGGAGTGCGCAGCACCACAATCCGGTGCCCTCTGTTTCCTCAGGACACAGCGGAACACCGATCGCTGTGTGAGGTCCCGATCATGTGATCACTGATTGGCCAATCAGTGATCACATGAATAGTAGTAAGCAAGATGTCACTTCTGACATCATTGCTTACTACTTGTGAAATCTGCGAATGATCACAGAGATCACATGGTACAGGGCCATTCACAACAGCCTTGTACCATGTGACAAGCTGTGACCAATCACAGCTCACACAGTATTTCTCAATGGCTGCAAGAATGCAGCCAGAGAGAAGGAGAAATGATTGCTTTTACAGCCTTTATGGGTGTAAGAGCAATCAGTGTAAAAAAAAAATCTTCATCACCCCCCACAAGTAGTACAGGAAGGGGGCACTGTTCTGCATCCTTGCCCTCGGTGCTGTCCCAGTGCTGCCTAGGCGCACCCTGTGCCATTGCATTGTCTTGTGACAGCATGTCCACAGTCTCTGACCGACCATCTCTTGTATCATTTACAGTATGTAGAAGAAAATGATCTGAAGGCTATTGAGAATATCACACACTATTGATGTTGGTGATGGACTTGTGACACCGCATATGAAGGACTCTTTCTCTACTTTACTTATTTTCTAGTTTGAGATTTTGCGTTATGTTTTATGTATGTTAATCATTTCCTGTAGTATGTCTGCAGTCTCTGACCATCTCCTGTAGTAGGTCTGCAGTCTCTGACCATCTCCTGTGGTAGGTCTGCAGTCTCTGACCATCTCCTGTAGTATGTCTGCACTCTATGACCATCCCCTGTAGTAGGTATGCAGTCTCTGACCATCCCCTGTAGTAGGTCTGCAGTCTCTGACCATCTCCTGTAGTATTTCCGCAGTCTCTGACCATCTGCTGTAATATTTCCGCAGTCTCTGACCATCTCCTGTAGTATTTCCGCAGTTTATGACCATCTCTTGTAGTATTTCCGCAGTCTCTGACCATCCCCTGTAGTAGGTCTGCATTCTCTGACCATCTCCTGTAGTATTTCCGCAGTCTCTGACCATCTGCTGTATTATTTCCGCAGTCTCTGACCATCTCCTGTAGTATTTCTGCAGTCTCTGACCATCTCCTGTAGTATTTCAGCAGTCTCTGACCATCTCCTGTAGTATTTCCGCAGTTTATGACCATCTCTTGTAGTATTTCCGCAGTCTCTGACCATCCCCTGTAGTAGGTCTGCATTCTCTGACCATCTGCTGTAGTATTTCCGCAGTCTCTGACCATCTCCTGTAGTATTTCCGCAGTTTATGACCATCTCCTGTAGTATTTCCGCAGTCTCTGACCATCTGCTGTATTATTTCCACAGTCTCTGACCATCTCCTGTAGTATTTCAGCAGTCTCTGACCATCTGCTGTATTATTTCCGCAGTCTCTGACCATCTCCTGTAGTATTTCTGCAGTCTCTGACCATCCCCTGTAGTATTTCTGCAGTCTCTGACCATCTCCTGTAGTATTTCAGCAGTCTCTGACCATCTCCTGTAGTATTTCAGCAGTCTCTGACCATCTCCTGTAGTATTTCAGCAGTCTCTGACCATCTCCTGTAGTATTTCAGCAGTCCCTGACCATCTGCTGTAGTATTTCCGCAGTCTCTGACCATCTCTTGTAGTATTTCCACAGTCTCTGACCATCTCCTGCATCACGCCCATAGTCTTTTGGGCAGTATCCACTCAATTATACGTGTGGCCCTTCGGTGATGTAGAAGGCCGCACCCAAAGGCCCCCATATTAGAAAAGTTGCCCCAACTTTTTTTAGTCTTTACATCTGTGTGTTATGAGCGGTTGTGTTCAGGGGCAGACTGACCATTCCAGCACTCGGGCACTGCCCGAGGGCCCGGGGTCAGTAGGGAGCCCCATGAAATGCCCCTGGTACCTTTTATAGGCTTTTTTGGGTGTGCTTTGACTGTGGGCAAGGACACAGGGGCCCCATGATCCCCAATTGCCCGGGGGCCCCATGAGTTGTCAGTCCGCCCCTGATACCTCCATCCCTGCAGCCCTCTCCATACAGGAGGTTCCAGCCCAACCCACCCGCTCCTGCCATCTCTGTCCTCACTCAATTTTTTTTTGCCGCGTTTTTATGGCCGAGCGCTCCGCCTGCTCGCTCGCGGTTCACATTCCTCCATCGCTAGAATAACAATGGAGTCAAAACGCAAACTCTTCTCTTCTGCATTGCTAACAAAGACTTCGATCGGGCGCGACCCTCATAAAAGGATCTCCAAGGCAACGCCGGTGACGCAGAGTGGAACGCGCCCAAACTAAACAAGTTAACAAACTGAGAGCGAATTAATAGGAAAGAATTCGGCGGAGGCAAAAATAAAAGCCGAGGTCAACGAAAATGTTTGCTCGCTAAAGCAATCCGCCTTTGCTTTCAACAATCAGATTCAAACAGGGGCAGAACAATGAGTCTCACCCCGGCGACGCGCGGCAAGACGTTGTAATCGCGTCGAAAAATAAATTCATAAAATGAAAGCGGTATTCAACCCAAAACTAAAAAATAAATAAATAAATAAATTAATAGATTGCAGCTTGCCGATCATTAGATGTGGTCGGCTGCATTAGTTTTCCTTTTTAGGCGTTTTTTCCTTTCACCTAGTGATGTAGCCAGTGTAGCACTACCCCCTTAGGAGTCGCTGAGTTATTTTTTGGGATCCCTGTCATTCTGAACCCCTCTCTGAAAGCCCAGACCCTGCTGATACCACAAGATTCCTTTGCCCAGAGTAAATTAACTGCAGTCTCTGACAATCTCCTGTAGTAGGTCTGCAGTCTCTGATCATCTCCTGTAGTATGTCTGCAGTCTCTGACCGTCTCCTGTAGTAGGTCTGCAGTCTCTGACCATCTCCTGTGGTAGGTCTGCAGTCTCTGACCATCTCCTGTAGTATGTCTGCAGTCTCTGACCGTCTCCTGTAGTAGGTCTGCAGTCTCTGACCATCTCCTGTGGTAGGTCTGCAGTCTCTGACCATCTCCTGTAGTATGTCTGCAGTCTCTGATCGTCTCCTGTAGTAGGTCTGCAGTCTCTGACCGTCTCCTGTAGTAGGTCTACAGTCTCTGATCGTCTCCTGTAGTAGGTCTGCAGTCTCTGACCGTCTCCTGTAGTAGGTCTGCAGTCTCTGACCGTCTCCTGTAGTAGGTCTGCAGTCTCTGATCGTCTCCTGCAGTAGGTCTGCAGTCTCTGACCGTCTCCTGTAGTAGGTCTGCAGTCTCTGACCGTCTCCTGCAGTAGGTCTGCAGTCTCTGACCGTCTCCTGTAGTAGGTCTGCAGTCTCTGATCGTCTCCTGCAGTAGGTCTGCAGTCTCTGACCGTCTCCTGTTGTAGGTCTGCAGTCTCTGACCGTCTCCTGTAGTAGGTCTGCAGTCTCTGACCGTCACCTGTAGTAGGTCTGCAGTTTCTGACCATCTCCTGTAGTAGGTCTGCAGTCTCTGACCGTCTCCTGCAGTAGGTTTGCAGTCTTTGACCATCTTCTGTAGTAGGTCTGCAGTCTCTGACCGTCTCCTGTAGTAAGTCTGCAGTCACTGACCGTCTCCTGTAGTAGGTTTGCAATCTCTGACCATCTCCTGCAGTAGGTTTGCAGTCTCTGACCATCTCCTGTAGTAGGTTTGCAGTCTCTGACCATCTACTGTAGTAGGTTTGCAATCTCTGACCATCTCCAGTAGTAGGTCTGCAGTCTCTGACCATATCCTGTAGTATGTCTGCAGTCTCTGACCATCTACTGTAGTAGGTTTGCAGTCTCTGACCATCTACTGTAGTAGGTTTGCAGTCTCTGACCATCTTCTGTAGTAGGTTTGCAGTCTCTGACCATCTCTTGTAGTTAAAAAGCACTGACACTGCACTAATGGCATTGGGCAGGAAGGGGTTAATGAGGAGAATGTCAGTGTTCTCTTGCCTAACTGGTGTATGGAACTCTCTCACCGGATCAGTGGCTTCCATCAGGTCCTGGCTGTCTCTCAGTGGATGGGGGCCCCCCATAGGTTCTCCAGTCTCACATACGTTCCGCCTGCGCACTGCTCTCCGGGCCCCTGCTGGCAGACTGTCTCGCTGAACAAGGTGGCAAGGTCAGTGGTCAGCGACTCCTCCTTGCTATTCCTCTCTATGACTCTGCAGCCTGGTCTGGTTCTCCGGCACTCTGAACCACTCTCTGTCAGCTTCCTCCCTCCGACCCTGCAGCCTGGTCTGGTTCTCTGACACTCGGCACCACTTTCTGTCAGCTTCCTCCCTCCGAATCTGCAGCCTGGTCCGGTTCTCTGGCACTAGGCACCACTCTCTCTGAGCTTCCCCTCTCCGACTCTGCGGCCTAGTCCGGTTCTCTGGCACTCGGCACCACTCTCCCTCTCAGCTTCCTCTCTCCGACTCTGCGACCTGGTCTAGTTCTCCAGCACTCAGCACCACGCTCTCTCTCTCAGCTTCCTCTCTCCAACTCTGCAGCTTGGTCTGGTTCTCCAGCACTCAGCACCACGCTCTCTGTCTCAGCTTCCTCTCTCCGACTCTGCGGCCTGGTCTAGTTCTCCAGAACTCGGCACCACGCTCTCTCTCTCAGCTTCCTCTCTCCAACTCTGCAGCTTGGTCTGGTTCTCCAGCACTCAGCACCACTCTCTCTCTCAGCTTCCTCTCTCCGACTCTGCGGCCTGGTCTAGTTCTCCAGAACTCGGCACCACGCTCTCTCTCTCAGCTTCCTCTCTCCGACACTGCAGCCTGGTCTGGTTCTCCAGCACTCGGCACCACGCTCTCTCTCTCAGCTTCCTCTCTCCAGATCTCTCCCCTCTCACTTCCTGTCCAGTCTCCTGGGCTTCTGTATATATCTGCCTCCGCCCACACGCCAGCACTTCTGGGAAAAGTAGTCATCTGATACACGGCTCCCCAGCAAAGTCCTGCAGTTCAGCATACAAGGTCCATGGGGCTGCTCTGCAGAACGTGAGCGCCAGTAAATTTGAGGGCGTCGTCAGCTTGCGTTGGTTTTGACATCCTGCAGCGGAGGCAGAGATGAGTCTTTCTCCGCAGATACACGGAAATATGCAGGATCTGTTGGAGGAGTTCTGTTCTCCCCTCTGTTACCAATGTCTGAGAATAGGGGGCAGAGATGAGTCTCTCCGCAGCTACACGGAAAAGTGCAGTATCTGTAAAAGGAGTGCTGTCCTCCCCTCTGTTGCCAATGTCTGAGAGTGTGGGGGGGGGGGGGGGGCAGAGATTAGTCTGCTTGCAGCTACACGGAAAAGTGCAGGTTCTGTAGGAGGAGTTCTGTTTTCCCCTCTGTAGCCAACTTCTGAGAGTGGGGGACAGAGATGAGTCTTTCCGCAGCTACACAGAAAAGTGCAGGATTTGTAGGTGGAGTTCTGTCCTCCCCTCTGTTACAAAATTCTAAGAATGGGGGGCAGAGATGAGTCTCCACAGCTACACAGAAAAGTGCAGGATCTGTAGGAGGAGTTCTGTTCTCCCCTCTGTTGCCAACTTCTGATAATGGGGGGCAGAGATGAGTCTTCTTGCAGCTACACAGAAAAGTGCAGGATCTGTAGGAGGAATTCAGTCCTCCTCTCTGTAGCCAACTTCTGAGAGTGGGGGGGCAGAGATGAGTCTCTCCGCAGCTACATGGAAAAGTGCAGGATCTGATGGAGAAGTTCTGTCCTCCAACTGCTGAGACAAGATGGGGTGGAGACAGGGGCGGTCTGACCATTCGAGCACTTGGGCACTGCCCGAGGGCCCGGGGTCAGTAGGGGGCCCCATAAAATGCCCCTGGTACCTTTTTACAGGCTTTTTTGGGTGTGCTTTGAGTGTGGGCAAGGACACAGGGGCCCCATGATCCCCTATTGCCTGGAGGCCCCATGAGTTGCCAGTCCGTCATTGGGTGGAGATGAGGGGGTGCCACAGCTGTAGAAGAGGTATGGGGGCCACATGAAATGGGCTTGCGGGCCGAATTCCCCCTTCAGGCCTTGTGGTTGACATTTGTCCTATGGGGGACATTGGTTTTGGTCAATTACTACTGCAGCTTAGTACTGGACACTATTTTTGCTCATGTTCCCTCGAAACGTCTTTTCAACCTCAGGGGACGCCTTTCAGGTCTTTGCATGTTCTCAGCCCCCGCCATGATCCACCATGATCCGCCATGTCCTGTAAGCCTCACAGCTGAGTATTTCAGAGCAGCATTCATTATGAAGTCTGGTCTCTTCACATCTATAACTGAGGATTCCTGAACCTGCCACCCCGGTCCTGTAAGACTGAAAAGCCGAGGACCAGCCGCAGTTAACACCTGCCACCCCGGTCCTGTAAGACTGCCACGCCGAGGACCAGCCGCGGTTAACACCTGCCACCCCGGTCCTGTAAGACTGCCACGCCGAGGACCAGCCGCAGTTAACGCCTGCCATCCCGGTCCTGTAAGACTGCCACGCCGAGGACCAGCCGCGGTTAACACCTGCCATCCCGGTCCTGTAAGACTGCCACACTGAGGACCAGCCGCGGTTAACGCTTGCCACCCCGGTCCTGTAAGACTTTCATGCCGAGGACCAGCCGTGGTTAACACCTGCCACCCCGGTCCTGTAAGACTGCCACGCCGAGGACCAGCCGCAGTTAACGCCTGCCATCCTGGTCCTGTAAGACTGTCACGCCGAGGACCAGCCGCGGTTAACACCTGCCACCCCGGTCCTGTAAGACTTCCATGCAAAGGACCAGCCGCGGTTAACGCCTGCCACCCCGGTCCTGTAAGACTGCCATGCCGAGGACCAGCCGCGGTTAACGCCTGCCACCCCGGTCCTGTAAGACTGCCATGCCGAGGACCAGCCGCGGTTAACACCTGCCACCCCAGTCCTGTAAGACTTCCATGCCGAGGACCAGCCGCGGTTAACGCCTGCCACCCCGGTCCTGTAAGACTGCCACGCCGAGGACCAGCCGCAGTTAACACCTGCCACCCCGGTCCTGTAAGACTGCCATGCCGAGGACCAGCCGCAGTTAACGCCTGCCATCCTGGTCCTGTAAGACTGCCACGCCGAGGACCAGCCGCAGTTAACGCCTGCCACCCCGGTCCTGTAAGACTGTCACGCCGAGGACCAGCCGTGGTTAACGCCTGCCATCCCGGTCCTGTAAGACTGCCATGCCGAGGACCAGCCGCGGTTAACGCCTGCCACCCCGGTCCTGTAAGACTGCCATGCCGAGGACCAGCCGCGGTTAACGCCTGCCACCCCGGTCCTGTAAGACTGCCACGCCGAGGACCAGCCGCAGTTAACGCCTGCCATTCGGAATCGTCACATCTCCCCGCCTGGAGTGAAAATTGGCCAACCATTTCCTAAGTGAACGGGTCACGGCAGGTAATATCTTGTGCCATCCCGGGTCGTTGCTCGGTGACGGATCACTGAGGAGTGTGACAAATGGATAATCCAGACAACCTGAGCGAGTGCCTGGGGACAGAGCCGGGGGAGGGGGGGGGTAAAATGGGAATGACTGAAAAGTGGATAATAGTTGCAGCCTTTGCTCTGGCCGGAGGGAAATACAATGTATGTAGGTCAATTCTGCTGAATGGAGAGAAGGACTGAAGTGTGTGATTAGGAGTGACAGAATGTAAGGTCCACTGGCACCTGGAAATGATGAAGTCGGGGGCTGGTGTGAGATCTGAGCTCCTGAAAGACAGAAAAAATGCTCTTTAATGCAGTTACTATTAAGGTAGAACTCCGGTGTTTAAAAAACGCTGTCCTCCCCTGTGTAGCCAACTTCTGAGAGTGGGGGGGGGGGGGGGGGGGGCAGAGATGAGTCTCTCTCCGCAGCTACATGGAAAAGTGCAGGATCTGTAGGAGGAGTTCTGTCCTCCCCTGTGTAGCCAACTTCTGAGTGTGGGGGCAGGGGGCAGAGATGAGTCTCTCTCCGCAGCTACATGGAAAAGTGCAGGATCTGTAGGAGGAGTTCTGTCCTCCCCTGTGTAGCCAACTTCTGAGAGTGTGTGTGTGTGTGTGTGTGTGTGTGTGTGGGGGGGGGGGGGCAGAGATGAGTCTCTTCGCAGCTACATGGAAAAGTGCAGGATCTGTTAGAAGAGTTCTGTCCTCCCCTCTATTGGCAACTTTTGAGAATGGGGGACAGAGATGAGTCTCCGCAGCTAGAGACTCAGAGATGAGTCTCTCTCCGCAGCTACATGGAAAAGTGCAGAATCTGTAGGAGGAGTTCTGTCCTCCCCTCTGTAGTCAACTTCTGAGAGTGGGGGGGGGGGGGGGCAGAGATGAGTCTCTCCGCAGCTACACATAAAAGTGCAGAATCTGTAGGAGGAGTTCTGTTCTCCCCTCTGTAGCCAACTTGTGAGAGTGGAGGGGGGGCAGAGATAAGTCTCCTTGCAGCTACATGGAAAAGTACAAGATCTATAGGAGGAGTTCTGTCCTCTCTGTAGCCAACGTCTGAGATGGGGGGGGGGCAGAGACGAGTCTCTCTGCAGCTGCACAGAAAGGTGCAGGATCTGTAGTAGGAGTTCTGTCCTCCCCTCTGTAGCCAACTTCTGAGAGTGGGGGGGGGGGGGGGGGGCAGAGATGAGTCTCTCTGCAGCTACATGGAAAAGTGCAGGATCCGTAGTGGGAGTTCTGTCCTCCCCTCTATAGCCAACTTCTGAGAGTGGGGGGGGGGGGGGGAGATGAGTCTCCTTGCAGCTACATGGAAAAGTACAAGATCTGTAGGAGGAGTTCTGTCCTCTCTGTAGCCAACTTCTGAGATGGGGGGGGGAAGAGATGAGTCTCCTTGCAGCTACACAGAAAAGTGTAGGATCTGTAGGAGGAGTTCTGTTCTCCCCTCTGTTGCCACCTTCTAAGATGGGGGGGCAGAGATGAGTCTCCTTGCAGCTGCACAGAAAAGTGCAGGATCTGTAGGATGAGTTCTGTCCTCCTCTCTGTAGCCAACTTCTGAGAGGGGGGGGGAGGGCAGGGATGAGTCTCTCCATAGCTACATATAAAAGTGAAGGATCTGTTGGAGGAGTTCTGTCCTCCCCTCTATTGCCAACTTTTGAGAATGGGGAACAGAGATGAGTCTCTCTGCAGCTACACATAAAAGTGTAGGATCTGTAGGAGAAGTTCTGTTCTCAACTCTGTTGCCACCTTCTGAGAGTGGGGGAGGGGGGGGCAGAGATGAGTCTCCTTGCAGCTGCACAGAAAAGTGCAGGATCTGTAGGAGGAGTTCTGTTCTCCCCTTCGTAGCCAACTTCTGAGAGGGGGGGGGGGCAGGGATGAGTCTCTCCACAGCTACATAGAAAAATGAAGGATCGGTTGGAGGAGTTCTGTTCTCCCCTCTGTTGCCAACTTCTGAGAATGGGGGGGCAGAGATGAGTCTCTATGCAGCTACACAAAAAGTACAAGATCTGTAGGAGGAGTTCTGTCCTCCTCTCTGTAGTCAACTACTGAGAGTGGGGGGGGGGGGCAGAGATGAGTCTCTCCGCAGCTGCACCGAAAAGTGCAGGATCTGTAGGAGGAATTCTGTTCTCCCCTCTGTAGCCAGCTACTGAGAGTGGCACAGAAAAGTCAGGGGCTGGTGTGAGATCTCAACTCCTGAAAGACATAAAAATGCTCTTTAATGCAGTTACTATTAAGGTAGAACTCCAATATTTAATTAAAAAAAAAAGCCCAATAAAAGTAAATATAAATGCAGTTACTATTAAGGTAGAACTCCAATATTTAATTAAAAAAAAAAGCCCAATAAAAGTAAATATAAAAAAGCAGCTTTTGCAGCAATACACGATCTTCCATCCGGGTGCGGAGTCCTGCAGTAATTCCTCTCTGCCACTAGGAGGGATGAGCTCCTAGGACACGGGTGTCAAACTGGCGGTCCTCCAGCTGTTGCCAAACTACAAGTCCCATGAGCCTTTGCAAGACTGACAGTTACAAGCACTCCCAAAGGCAGAGGCATGATGGGACTTGTAGTTTCGTAACAGCTGGAGGACCGCTGGTTTGACACCCCCTGTCCTAGGATCTTAGGATTCATCCCAACCTGTGTGTGGGTGGGGCTTACTGCTCCCAACTGGGAAAACCCTGAAGAGAGCACTCGCTAGTGCCCCCAAAAGGCAGGCTTGAGGTTGCAGAACAAGGCTAGTGTTCGAGGCAGCACTCCAAATTAAAATTGGTTCTTCTCCACAAACATACATAATTAACCCCTTGTAATTCGTGGGCCACATCTTGTACTCTTTGAATTGTTTGCTGCAAATATCATTTCCTCATTACGCTCCGTACACTCAGCAGAAGAAGCTCTTTAACCTCTTGGCGCCGGCCGCACGCAAATGTGCGGCCTCCTGGAGTCTGGGCCTTGACACCGAGCGGCCGCACATTTGCGTACACTTAAGAAAAACATATGTGCTGACAGCACTCCCAGCACACATGTCCAGTACTCATGGAAAGGTCTCGATCTCCTCTTTCGATCGGGACCTTTCCCGATCATGTGACCGCCGTGACGGCGAATCACAGCGGTAACATCACCCTAAAACCCTGCCCCGCCTCTCGGCTTCTGAAACCCTTAAAGGGCCGGGAGGCGCCTGCGCCAAGGGGTTAATACACTTAGGCTCAGAGGTGGACTGACCATTCAAGCACTCGGGCACTGCCCGAGGGCCCGGGGTCAGTAGGGGGCCCCATGAGATGCCCCTGGTACCTTTCATTGGCTTTTTCATAGGGTTTTTTGGGTGTGGGCGAAGACACAGGGGCCCCATGATTCCCTATTGCCCGGGGGCCCCACGAGTTTCAGTCCGCCCCTGTTTAGGCTATATGTACATTATAAAACACAAAAGGTGCGACGCTTCGAATAGTCACGACAAAATGAGAGAAAATGTATCAAATTAAAGCCCAATGGTGCCTGGTATAGATTGAGCCAGACATAAATTCCAAAATAAAAAGTTCCAATAGATTGGGAGAGTCCACCAACACCAACACCCCCAAAAAATTCTGCCTCTTACCAGACCATAGTGACCCTTCACTTGAGTATGGGTCAAAAAGCCCAGTACAGATTCCAAATGTAGGCTGTGGCCCCCGAACATTAATTGGCTCCAAAAGGCTCCAGAGGGCCCGGGGTCAGTAGGGGGCCCCATGAGATGCCCCTGGTACCTTTCATTGGTTTTTTCATAGGGTTTTTTGGGTGTGGGTAAAGACACAGGGGCCCCATGATCCCCTATTGCCCGGGGACCCCATGAGTTGTCAGTCCGCCCCTGCTTAGGCTGTATGTACATTATAAAACACAAAAGGTGCGGCGCTTCGAATAATCACGACAAAATGAGAGAAAATGTATCAAATTAAAGCCCAATGGTGTCTGGTATAGATTGAGCCAGACATAAATTCCAAAATAAAAAGTTCCAATAGATTGGGAGAGTCCACCATCACCAACACCCCCAAAAAAATTCTGCCTCTTACCAGACCATAGTGACCCCTCAGTTGAGTATGGGTCAAAAAGCGCAGTACAGATTCCAAATATATTATAAAGTTCCAATAGATTGGGAGAGTCCACCATCACCAACACCCCTAAACAAATTCTGCCTCTTACCAGACCATTGTGACCCTTCAGTTGAGTATGGGTCAAAAAGCGCAGTACAGAGCCCAAATGTATTATAAAGTTCCAATAGATTGGGAGAGTCCACCATCACCAACACCCCCCAAATATTCTGCCTCTTACCAGACCATAGTGACCCTTCAGTTGAGTATGGGTCAAAAAGCACAGTACAGATTCCAAATATATTATAAAGTTCAAATAGATTGGGAGAGTCCACCATCACCAACACCCCCCAAAAATTCTGCCTCTTACTAGACCATTGTGACCCTTCAGTTGAGTATGGGTCAAAAAGCGCAGTACAGAGTCCAAATGTATTATAAAGTTCCAATAGATTGGGAGAGTCCACCATCACCAACACCCCCCAAAAAATTCTGCCTCTCACCAGACCTTAGTGACCCTTCAGTTGAGTATGGGTCAAAAAGCGCAGTACAGATTCCAAATATATTATAAAGTTCCAATAGATTGGGAGAGTCCACCATCACCAACACCCCCAAAAAATTCTGCCTCTTACTAGACCATAGTGACCCTTCAGTTGAGTATGGGTCAAAAAGCGCAGTATAGATTCCAAATGTAGGCTGTGACCCCCGGACACTAATTGGCTCCAAAAGGACAAACTGGCCCCCAGGTGTTGAATGGAGGAAGCACCTGCTGGATCACTTGCAAAAACTTGCCATCGTCAGGACATTGGCTGCCAACTGGTAATCCAAGGCCAAAGTTGAACCTGTAAAGATGAATTATCCTCGAGGAGGACAATACCATTCAAAGAACAAGAAAATCCTCATAGTGTAGTATATTCAAAAGGATTTAATGCCTTAAAACGTGCCATGGAACGTACATCAAAGAAAAAGTGAAAACCATATATCCCAATGGTATGTTTCAAACCCATAAGATGGCCGCCAAGTTCCGGTACGTGCTGACGTCACGCACTCTTGCTCCTGCCAACGCGTTTCGTCATCAGTGACATCTTCAGGGGTGTGGCCTGCGTCCGGACGTGACACCTATATATAGGGAGGAGGGAGCCCATCTCCTCCCCTAATCTAATCAGAGCATGCACCGGAATGATAAGGAGGGCTTCTGGCACAGAAGCCAAACACGCCCATACACATGTACACTAGTCTACCCATGACGGCGGCCGCAGTAAAATGCAAAACGCGGCAAAACCCTTGAAAACGCGTTTACATGCGTTTTTTTTCCCATGGCCATCGGTCAAAACGTTCCTATCCTGAACAGGAATTTTTCAGGACAGGGAGGTTTAACCTCACCAAAACGTGGCATCTTCTAAACTCTGCTAAAAGCCCATGTGTACACGAATACAGACTTGAGTTTAGAAGCTTTGGCAAAAAAATGCCAAAAGCTCCTAAACTCAAGTTTAGGAGCTGCCAGTGTACATGAGGCATTATGGGCCTCACGGCCTCACCCTGCAGTACCTAACTCTACAAATTTTGAGAGCCCCCATAGTAGAGGCACATTTAATGGATAGACCAAGGACAGGGGAACCTTAGGGAGCCCACCCCTCCTTAAAGGTACAGGAGCGCACTGGACACCCAGCATGTAGCACAATGGCAGTCAAGGTGTCCAGTGGGCCCCCTCCCCCACAATAACGTATAGGAGCAGTTGGCCATTTTTTTTTTCTGGAAGGCCTTGAACTCTCCTCTATGTTATCCTGTGAGTCCATGTACACATCGTCATTTAGAGGAGTTTACTGACTTTACTTACACTATATTGCCAAAAGTATTGGGACACCCCTCCAAATTATTATTATACAGAATTTATATAGTGCCAACAGTGTATGCAGCACTTTCGTTACATAGTTAGTCTGGCTGAAAAAAGACAAAAGTCAATCCAGTTCAACCATTAAAAAAAAAAAAGTTATAATCCTACACCTACAGTTGATCCAGAGGAAGGCAAAAAAACCAGCAAAGCACGATCCAATCTCCTCCTGCTGGGAAAAAAATTCCTTCCTGATCCCCCGAGAGGCAATCTGATATTCCCTGGATCAACGTTCCCTATAAATGTTATATCCAGTTATATTCTGTGTATCCAAGAAAGAATCCAGGACTTTCCTACAGCAATCCACTGAGCTGGCCACAACCAACTCTGGAGGGAGTCTATTCCACATTCTCACAGCTCTTACTGTGAAGAAACCTTTCCGTGTTTGGAGATGACATTTCTTTTCCTCCAGACGTAAAGAGCGCCCCCTTGTCCTCTGTGATGACCTCAGGGGGGATAACTACACCGAGTTCACTATATGAACCACTGATAGATTCCAGTGTTCCAATCCCCTCCATGGACACAGGTGTATACAATCAGCCCCTAGGCATGCAGACTGCTTCTACAAACATTGGTGAAAGAATGGGTCGCTCTCTCTGGTCATCTCCTGTACTATGTCTTCAGTCTCCGGTCATCTCCTGTACTGTGTCCGCAGTCTCTGGTCATCCCCTGTACTGTCTGCAGTCTCTGGTCATCTCCTGTACTGTGTCTGCAGTCTCTGGTCATCTCCTGTACTATGTCTGCAGTCTCCGGTCATCTCCTGTACTATGTCTGCAGTCTCTGGTCATCTCCTGTACTGTGTCTGCAGTCTCTGGTCATCTCCTGTACTGTGTCCGCAGTCTCTGGTCATCTCCTGTACTATGTCTGCAGTCTCTGGTCATCCCCTGTACTGTCTGCAGTCTCTGGTCATCTCCTGTACTGTGTCCGCAGTCTCTGGTCATCTCCTGTACTGTCTGCAGTCTCTGGTCATCTCCTGTACTGTGTCCGCAGTCTCCGGTCATCTCCTGTACTGTCTGCAGTCTCTGGTCATCTCCTGTACTGTGTCTGCAGTCTCTGACCATCTCCTGTACTATGTCCGCAGTCTCTGGTCATCTCCTGTACTGTGTCCGCAGTCTCTGGTCATCTCCTGTACTGTGTCCGCAGTCTCTGGTCATCTCCTGTACTGTCTGCAGTCTCTGGTCATCTCCTGTACTGTGTCCGCAGTCTCTGGTCATCCCTGTGCTGTCCGCAGTCTCTGGTCATATCCTGTACTGTGTCCGCAGTCTCTGGTCATCTCCTGTACTGTCCGCAGTCTCTGGTCATCTCCTGTACTGTGTCCGCAGTCTCTGAGCATCTCCTGTACTGTGTCCGCAGTCTCTGGTCATCTCCTGTACTGTGTCCGCAGTCTCTGGTCATCTCCTGTACTGTGCCCGCAGTCTCTGGTCATCTCCTGTACTGTGTCCGCAGTCTCTGATCATCTCCTGTACTGTGTCCGCAGTCTCAGGTCATCTCCTATACTGTGTCCGCAGTCTCCGGTCATCTGCTGTACTCTGTCCGCAGTCTCTGGTCATCTCCTGTACTACGTCTGCAGTCTCTGGTCATCTCCTGTACTACGTCTGCAGTCTCTGGTCATCTCCTGTACAATGTCCGCAGTCTCTGGTCATCTCTTGTACTGTGTCCGCAGTCTCTGGTCATCTCCTGTACTGTCCGCAGCCTCTGGTCATCTCCTGTACTGTGTCCGCAGTCTCTGGTCATCTCCTGTACTGTGTCCGCAGTCTCTGGTCATCTCCTGTACTATGTCCGCAGTCTCTGATCATCTCCTGTACTATGTCCGCAGTCTCTGATCATCTCCTGTACTATGTCCGCAGTCTCTGGTCATCTCCTGTACTGTGTCCGCAGTCTCTGATCATCTCCTGTACTATGTCCGCAGTCTCTGATCATCTCCTGTACTATGTCCGCAGTCTCTGGTCATCTCCTGTACTGTGTCCGCAGTCTCTGGTCATCTCCTGTACTGTGTCTGCAGTCTCTGGTCATCTCCTATACTGTGTCCGCAGTCTCTGGTCATCTCCTGTACTGTGTCCGCAGTCTCTGGTCATCTCCTATACTGTGTCCGCAGTCTCTGGTCATCTCCTGTACTGTGTCCGCAGTCTCTGGTCATCTCCTGTACCGTGTCCGCAGTCTCCGGTCATCTCCTGTACTGTGTCCGCAGTCTCCGGTCATCTCCTGTACTGTGTCCGCAGTCTCTGGTCATCTCCTGTACTGTGTCCGCAGTCTCCGGTCATCTCCTGTACGGTGTCCGCAGTCTCTGGTCATCTCCTGTACTGTATCCGCAGTCTCTGGTCATTTCCTGTACTATGTCTGCAGTCTATTGGTTCAGTATGTTTTTTTCTTGTTTTCCGCCTCTAAAACCTATGTGCGTCTTATGGTCAGGTGTGTCTTATGGAGCGCGAAATACAGTGTGTATATATATATATATATATATATATATATATATATATTTATTTATTTATTTATATATACATTTTATTTTTTATATATATATTTTTTTTAATATATTGAATACGGCCAAAATTGTAGTTTTTCAAATATATGTCAATATATTTGGGAAGAGTATTTTTAAAATATATTTTAAATATTTTTAATATATTCTTCAGATTTTTTTTAACATATAAAAAAAATCATTTTAACATATATTTTTACTAGAGATGAGCGAATTATTCAAAAATTCGGTTCGGCTGATTCGCCGAATTCGCCGATTAAATTCGCTTTGTGCCGAATATATTCGCTGCGAATTTAACTTATAAAAGGGTGTTTCTAGGCTTCAGAGAGCCTTTATATTAGTGCAGAACACTGTACCTTTAATTTAAATGCCCTTGGAGTCTGCTGGGGAAGAGAAATAATACTGTCAGTCAGTATGACATGCAGATGAGTGCCGTCGATCTTAGAATCACCGCACACTTCACTCATTTGGGCAGTCACGGGGCCAAAACCAGAGTGTGGAGCCACAGTGTGGCGGTGGAGGCAGCAGCAATGGGAGGCCATACAGCACCCTATGACAAAATGGAACCCACCAGCAGTGTGAGGAGACCTGAAAGTGGCACATGGCAGAGTGTGGCGATGGAGACAGCAGCAATGGGAGGCCGTACAGGGACCCATGACACACTCTGGACCTGGCAGCAGCATGAGGAGGCGGTACAGGGGCCCATGACAGATTATGGGCCTGGCAGCAGCATGAGGAGTCGGTACAGGGGCCCATGACAGATTATGGGCCTGGCAGCAGCATGAGGAGGCGGTACAGGGGCCCATGGCAGAGTGGCGGAGCGTAAGCAGCTAAAATTGAAGGCCATACAGAGGCCTATGTTAAAAAGTCCCCCCAGCAGCAGCGTGGGGAGATGACTATCAAGAGTCCAATGGCAGAGTGGCGGAGCAGAAGCAGCTTCAATTGAAGGCCATACACAGGCCTAGGTTAAAAAGCGGAAGCCGTCAGCAGCGTGAGCAGACGACAGAGACACATGGCGCAGGGTGGCGGTGGAGGCAGCAGCAATGGAAGGCCATACAGCACCCTATCACAAAATGGAACCCACCAACAGTGTAAGGAGACCTGAAAGTGGCACATGGCGCAGGGTGGCGGTGGAGGCAGCAGTATTCGGAAGACATACACAGGACTAGTTTAAAAAGCGGAAGCCGTCAGCAGCGTGAGCAGACGACAGAGGCACATGGCGCAGGGTGGCGGTGGATGCAGCAGTATTCGGAAGCCATACACAGGCCTAGGTTTAAAACTGGAACCCAGCAGCGTGAGCAGATGACAAAGACGCACATGGCAGAGGATGGATCTGGCAGCAGTATGAGAAGGCGGTACAGGGGCCCGTGGCACAGTGTGGTGATGGGGGCTACAGCAACTGGATGCCAGAAAGTGGCCGATAGGGCTATATACTGCATGGAATTATAAAGTTGTAAAGACAGCGGCCTATAAGGCTATACACAGCATGAATATCATGACTTATTCTGAGAGTGGTTTGGAAGGCTATATACAAAAAGTAATTCATGAGCTGTCTGGACAGCGGACAATAAGTACATATATAAAAATCAATTCATTAGCTGTCCAGCCAGCGGCCTCAAAGGCGACACATATAGAAAGCAATTCATGAGCTGTTCAGACAGCGGCCTCTAAGGCGACAGATATATAAAGCAATTCCCGAGGTGTTCAGGGAGCGGCCTGAACGGCTAGGTTATTAGGTCAGTTGTGTCAGGAACTGGTGGTTTGAAATCCAGACTAATCCACGCCTGATTCATTTTCACAAACATGAGTCTCTCCACACTTTGGGTGGACAGTCGTGTCCTCCGCGGAGTTACAATACCTCCTGCCGCACTAAACACGCGCTCCGATGCCACGCTACTGGCCGGGCATGACAGCCTTTCAAGGGCAAATTCAGCTAGTTGGGGCCAAAGGTCAAGTTTCGTTGCCCAGTAGTAAAGGGGATTGTCTACCTCGGTTGGCAGGGTGCTGTCCAAGTAGGCCCAAGCCTGTTGTTTGAGGTCCTGCTCCAGGTCCACCTGATGCTGCTGCTGCTGCGGCTGGTTAGTAGTTTCCTCACTGCGCTGGTGAAGAAAGCTACTCATCATCGACTGCAGACTGAGGCAGCCGCTGCTGGTGGAGCTGCCACTGCTCCTACCACCCCACCCCTCCCCTGCTGCCATGGCAGCGGAACGCGAATGCACAGGGCCCACAGTGTCTGAGGATGGATGTTGGCGCAGAAAGGCAGAGACCAACTGACTACATAGGTGGTTTTTATAGTACTTTATTTTGGCCTCCCTCTCAGCAGGTGTGAAAAAGGCCACCATTTTTGAACGGTAGCGAGGGTCCAACAAGGTGGACAGCCAAAAGTCATCCCTCTGTCTGATGGTTATTATTAGGCTGTCTCTACGCAAGCAACCGAGCATGCTATGGGCCATTTGTGCCAAGGAATGCGAGGGACTCCCTGCCTCCATCTCCACAGCATACTGCCACGGTGCGTCTGGGTCCTCTGTCTCCTCCTCCTCCTCTACCAGATGCTCCTGCTCCTCCACTCCTGTCCGCTGAGTGGAAAAACCACCCATTTCACTCAATAATTCCTGAGCACCAATGTCCTCCTCTACCTCCTCCTCTTCTTCCTGTCCTGCCCCCACAGGGGTCATGTGGCGTTGAGATCTGTGCGCCACGTCTACCGCACCCTGACCAGCCATTGTTAACAGCATTTGTTCCAGGACGTGCAACAGAGGAATGACGTCGTTCATCCCATAGTCCTGCCGACTCACGAATAGCGTGGCCTCCTCAAAGGGCCTGAGCAAGCGGCAGGTGTCACGCATGAGCTGCCAATGGCTGACATCAAAGTTACACAGGGGAGTACCTTTATCCGCTTGTAACATCAGGAAATCGGTGATGGCCTTTCGCTGTTCGTAAAGGCGGTCTAACATATGTAGGGTTGAATTCCACCTTGTTGCAACGTCGCAGATCAGGCGATGCTGTGGAATTCCGTTCTGCCGCTGCAGCTCAAGGAGGGTGTGCTTTGCGGTGTAGGAATGGCTGAAATGCATGCAAAGTTTACGTGACATTTTAAGGATGTCTTGCAGTGGGATGGTGGATTTTAGGAACCGCTTGACAACCAGATTGAACACGTGAGCCATGCATGGCGCATGGCACAACCTTCCTTGACGCAAAGCAGACACCATGTTCTTTCCGTTGTCGGTCAACATGGTTCCGATTTTGAGTTTGCGCGGAGACAGCCATCTGTCGATTTCTCTGTTCATTACACTGAGAAGTTCCTCCCCTGTGTGACTACGTTCGCCAAGGCATACCAGGTGCAGCACAGCGTGACACCGTTGCGCCCTGCACATGTGATATGCCGGTCGAGTAATGGGACTTGGCACGGGGGTGGCGGCTGAGGACACGGCGGAAGAAGAGGTGGTAGAGGCGGACATCTTTGCTGGACCAAGGACGTGCAAACGTGGAGGCAAAAGCGGCGTGACCTGTCCAAGTTGCTGGTGCGGCTGTGCTGGCACCACGTTCACCCAGTGGGCCGTAAATGACATGTACTGTCCCTGACCGTAGTTACAGCTCCACACGTCGGCGCTGCCGTGCACTTTGGCAGAGACCGACATGCTCAAAGACTGGCCCACCATCTCTTCTACATGTGAATGCAGGGCTGGCACTGCCTTTTTGGCGAAGAAATGCCGGCTTGGCACTCTCCACCGCGGCTCGGCACAAGCCATCATTTCTCGGAAAGGTGCTGAGTCCACCACTTGGAAAGGGAGGGACTGCAGCACCAGCAACTTGGACAGGAGGACGTTCAGCTTTTGCACCGTCGGGTGCGTGCTCGCAAACTGTTGTCTCTTGGAAACGGATTCCAAGAAAGACTGCTGACGGAATCCGTGAAGAGGAGTAGCAGGAGAAGGAGCATCTGAACGAGCGGAAGATGGCAACGAGCGACAACTCCCCTCAGCAGAGGTGTTGGAGCCTTGACTGGCTGATAGAGGGCGATTGACGTCGGGTGATGGAGCAAGTAACGGAGCGGGTGATGGAGCGGGGCTGGGGCAGGCAGAACCGCCGTATCTTTATCACGGTTTTCCCAGGCCACCGAATGGCGACGCTGCATATGCTGACGCAACGCTGTAGTCCCAACGTTGGCCCCCTGGCCACGCTTGACTTTCTGGCCACATAGTCGACATACGGCTACGTTTACTTCCTCGGGCGGCTTGACGAAAAATTGTCACACCGCCGAGTAGGAAACTTTGCCCCCGCTACTCCTCACTGGCTGACTGCTGCTTCCTCCGTGCACACCGGCACCACTACTGGCCGTGGTGGTAGGCTGCAGTGGAGCTGGTGCTCTACTCCGTGGCCGTTTGCCTCCACTGACACTGCTGCGACCCTGCTGCCTCCTGGGCAACCCACCGACTGTTTTGCTCGCTGGCAAGCTGGCACCCTCTTCTCCTGATGATGCGGAAGCAATAGCCTGATGATGATGAGGCTGCCAAGTGCGATCAGCCTCATCATCATCAATTAGGGTCTCCGCGTCACTACTAGCCCCCTCGACTGCGTGTGGGTCAGGAGACAGACCTGTCTCTAGACCGGCTACCGAGCCACTCTCCTCGCCACTACTTCTTCGCCTGGCTGCTGAAGAGGCGGATGTCTCCCCCCGTTCCTGACCGCCCTCTGTTAGCTCTTCCTCACTGTACAGTGGTCAGAGGTGACCTGGGAAGAGGAAGACGACCGAGTCAACCAATCGATGACGGCAGGGTTGTCGGTGGAGACACGACCGCTGGATGACACCGGGAGCACTGGCCTCTGGCTGCGACTAGTGCTGCCTCGACCCCTTCCTCTGCTGCCACGTCTGCTCGCTCCTGAAACATTGCCTCCTCTGCCACTCCTCTGCGTGTTGTCTGACATACTCTTTAATTCAATAAGCACCCCAAAAATAAAAACGGATTTAACTCTTTGAACGTACAATAGTGGTTGTGAAGCAGAAAGTCAGTTTATTGTACACAATCGGTCAATTGCAGCTTGCCGTTGGCTGGAAACTGTACGTTTGTGTCACTGGAATGCACTAATTACCCAAAAAATATTACCGCCAGCCGGCGTGTAAATGGATTTAACTCTTTGAACGTACAATAGTGGTTGTGAAGCAGAAAGTCAGTTTATTTTGCACAATCGGCAAACTGCAGCACCAACTGTGCACAACAGCCACCAAAAAAAAAAAGGGTGTATGTCACTTTAAATTTTAGATTCTTTGATAGCTGTGGCCCTAAGTAACGATTCTGTGTCCCTGAGTGACGATTTTGTGTCCCTGAGTAACGATTCTGTGTCCCTGAGTAACGATTCTGTGTCCCTGAGTAACAATTCTGTGTCCCTGAGTAACGATTCTGTGTCCCTGAGTAACGATTCTGTGGCCCTGAGTAACGATTCTGTGTCCCTGAGTAACGATTCTGTGGCCCTGAGTAACGATTCTGTGGCCCTAAAGTCTCTGTGGCCCTAACTCTGTCCCTTAATACAGACAGGTCTGTCTCTCTTGAATGACCGGAGGCTAATGGAGAATTCTAAGATGGCCGCGATTTATAGCTCCACCATTACACAGTGCTGGCTGGCTGCTGATTGGCTAATGCGATCACATGTCATGATTCATGACTCATGAATGCATTATGGGTCAGCGCGCCTTGTCTGCGCGCCTTCCCAGAGATCCCCGCCCCATCTTCTCTGTCCATTTTCTCCTGTCGCCACACATGTCGCCGCCATTTTTGGGAAAATTCGATTCGTGCATCCGAAGTTTGCTAATCTTCGGATTCGTCGCGAATAGAATTTTTCCAAATCTTCGGAACGAATTCCACTTCGTCATGTTCGATTCGCTCATCTCTAATTTTTACATATATTTGTAAATGCATTCCAGAAATGTAGATTTGTATTTTTAAAGACATACAGCATATTTGAAACGTATTTTTAAAAATATAAACATATTTCATATAACGCATTTCAACATACAGTATATATATATATATTGTTACAGTGTGGCAAGCGGTCAAAATGTATAACGGTTAGTTCACCTGGGATTCTCAACAAGGCAGGTTGAGGGGCTCCAGGGTATTTGTTTAATGCAGAAGGAACTGGCTTTTCACTTTCCTCATTTGTTTGTAAAGTCCATTTTGGGACCTGGAGCCTGGAGATTTCAAAGTGATTTAGGAGGGATGAGATCTCCAGGCTCCAGGTCCCAAAATGGACTTTACAAACAAATGAGGAAAGTGAAAAGCCAGTTCCCTCTGCATTAAACAAATACCCTGGAGCCCCTCAACCTGCCTTGTTGAGAATCCCAGGTGAACTAACCTTTATACATTTTGACCGCTCGCCACACTGTAACAATATATATATAGTAGCATTTCAAATATATTTGGGAAGAATATTTTTAAAATATATTTCAAATATATTTTCTTCCATATGGGCATAAAGACATACAGTATATTTTAAATTGTATTTTTTAAAATATTTTTCATATATTTCTTAATAAAAACACATTTCAACATGCAGTGTATATATAGATTTATTGAAATATATTTTGCAATACATTGAATACGGCCAAATTTATAGCATTTCAAATATATGGCAATATATTTGGGAAGAATATTTTTAAAATATATTTCAAATATATTATTCTTCCATGTGGGAACTGCTACTTTCTCTGGGGGTTATATATAGGTACAGGGGTGGACTGACCATTCGAGCACTCGGGCACTGCCCGAGGGCCTGGGGTCAGTAGGGGGCCCCATGAAATGCCTCTGGTACCTTTTTTATAGGCTTTTATGAGTGTGGGCCCCATGATCCCCTATTGCCAGGGGGCCCCATGAGTTGTCAGTCCGCCCCTGTATAGGTATCTGGGTACTGATTCATTACTGACCGCTATAGGTTTACACCCCCTACCCCGGTCACATCAAACCCGACTTTGAAATCTGGGGACACGTCGATTTCAGGTGCGATTTGTAAGATATCTGACACAGACGTCTATGCAAATCGCAACAAAAGCAAGATAGTTCAAGCCGTGATTTGTCATCATTGTGATGATTATGACTTACAGCTCATGAAAACCCCAAATCCACAATCTCAGAAAATGAGAATATTCCATGCAACCAATAAAACAAGGATTGTACATAGAACAATATCGCACCTCTGAAAAGTAGAAGCTGCATATGTACTCAGTACTTGGTTTGGGCCCCTTTTGCAGCAATTACTGCCTCAATACGGCGTGGCATGGAAGCTATCAGCCTGTGGCACTGCTGAGGTGTTATGGAAGACCGGGATGCTTCAATAGCGGCCTTCAGCTCTTCTGCATTGTTCGGTCTCATGTCTCTCGTCTTTCTCTTGGCAATGCCCCATAGATTCTCTATGGGGTTCATGTCAGATGAGTTTGCTGGCCAATCAAGCACAGTAATCCCACGGTCATTGAACCAGGTTTTGGTGCTTTTGGCAGTGTGGGAGGTGCCAAGTCCTGCTGGAAAATGAAATCAGCATCCCCATAAAGCTCGTCTGTGGAAGGAAGCATGAAGTGCTCCAAAATCTCCTGGTAGACGGCTGCGTTGACCCTGGACTTAATGAAGCACAGTGGGCCAACACCAGCAGATGACATGGCTCCCCAAATCAACACAGACTGTGGAAACTTCACACTGGACTTCAACCATCTTGCAGTGTGTGCCTCTCCATTCTTCCTCCATACTCGGGGTCCTTGGGCCTCTCCATTCTTCCTCCATACTCAGGGTCCTTGTGCCTCTCCATTCTTCCTCCATACTCGGGGTCCTTGGGCCTCTCCATTCTTCCTCCATACTCGGGGTCCTTGGGCCTCTCCATTCTTCCTCCATACTCGGGGTCCTTGTGCCTCTCCATTCTTCCTCCATACTCGGGCTCCTTGTGCCTCTCCATTCTTCCTCCATACTCGGGGTCCTTGTGCCTCTCCATTCTTCCTCCATACTCGGGGTCCTTGTGCCTCTCCATTCTTCCTCCATACTCAGGGTCCTTGGGCCTCTCCATTCTTCCTCCATACTCGGGGTCCTTGTGCCTCTCCATTCTTCCTCCATACTCGGGGTCCTTGTGCCTCTCCATTCTTCCTCCATACTCGGGGTCCTTGGGCCTCTCCATTCTTCCTCCATACTCGGGGTTCTTGGTTTCCAAATGAGATGCAAAAGTTGCTCTCATCAGAAAAGAGGACTTTGGACCACTGAGCAGCAGACCAGGTCTGTTTTCCTTTAGCCCAGGTAAGACGCTTCTGACGTTGTTTGTTGTTCAGGAGCGGCTTGACAAGAGGAATTCGACATTTGAAGCCCATGTCCAGGATCCGTCTGTGTGTGGTGGCTCTTGATGCACTGACTCCAGCCTCAGTCCACTCCTTGTGAAAGTCCCCAACACTTTTGAATGGCCTTTTCCTGACAATCCTCTCCAGGCTGCGGTCATCCCTGCTGCTTGTGCACCTTTTTCTTCCACACTTTTCCCTTCCACATAACTTTCTATTAATGTGCTGATACAGCACTTTGGGAACATCCAACTTCTTCTGCAATTCCCTTTTGAGGCTTTCCCTCCTTATGGAGGGTGTCAGTGATGGTGTCAGGTCAGCAGTCTTTCCCATGATTGTGATTCCTACTGAACCAGACTGAGAGACCATTTAAAGGCTCAGGAACCCTTTGCAGGTGTTATGGCTGAATGAGCTGATTAGAGTGGGACACTTTGAGCCGAGATTATTCCACCTTTTCACAATATTCTCATTTTCTGAGATTGTGGATTTGGGGTTTTCATGAGCTGTAAGCCATAATCATCACAATGATGACAAATCACGGCTGGAACTATCTTGCTTTGCATGTAATGAGTCTCATATATTAGTTTCACCTTTTAAGTTGCTGCACTGAAATAAATGAACTTTTGCACCATATTCTCATTTTTCAAGTTTCACCTTTATCTGCTTGCTCCTATATCCCGTACGGCAAGCAGATATTATCATCACAGAGGACAAGGGGGCGCTCTTTATGTCTGGAGGAAAAGAAATGTAATCTCCAAACACGGAAAGGTTTCTTCACAGTAAGAGCTGTGAGAATGTGGAATAGACTCCCTCCAGAGTTGGTTGTGGCCAGCTCAGTGGATTGCTGTAGGAAAGTCCTGGATTCTTTCTTGGATACACAGAATATAACTGGATATAACATTTATAGGTGACATTGATCCAGGGAATATCCGATTGCCTCTCGGGGGATCAAGAAGGAATTTTTTTTCCTGCAGGAGCAAATTGGATCATGTTTTGCTGGTTTATTTTTTTGCCTTCCTCTGGATCAACTGTAGGTGTAGGATTGTAACTTTTTTTTTTTTAATGGTTGAACTGGATGGACTTTTGTCTTTTTTCAGCCAAACAATGTAACTAGATATGTCTGCAGGAGACCTGCATGGCATCAATCTACTGATCGCTGGTGCAATGCTTTCCAGGCTCCTTTAATCAAAAATAATAAATGCACATTTTTTACCAGCAAAAAAATGTGCATTTATCATTTTTGTTCAAAAGGTGAACTTATCCTTTAGCCGTTTGGCGGCCGCAAAAATGCTTCAGCCATTTGGCGTGCTCCCGCACATGCGCAGTTCGTGCGGTTGCAGAGCCGCGCAGCGGCGCGATCTGTCACCGGCCGTGTACCTCGGACACGGCCGATGACAGATCTGAGTACCGGCCCCCGTTGCCGGTACCATGTGACCTGCTGTGACCAATCACAGCAGACCACAGGACAGTTGTATACAATGGATGGCTTCATTCATGCCATCCATTAAATACTAGTGCCTAGCTGTGAATGGTCACAGCAGGTCACATGCACATGTCATGTGATTAGCTGTGGCCAAATCACAGCTAAGCACAAAAAAAATAAAAACCCCTGAATGAATAGATTTCATTCAGGTAAATACTGATCACTTCCCCAAAGTGGTACTATGGTAACATTGTACTACTTTGGTCATAGTAAAATATGAAAAAAAATCTTAAAAAAATAAAAAAAAATGTAATACAAAATTAAAAATAATAAAAAAATAAAAAAAAATAATAAAAATATATATATATATATTTTTTTTCATACTGTCACCAGTCAGTGTCCCTGTTCACCGCCATGCCAGTTATATGATGACGCTGTACTGCACTGGTGACAGTATGTAAAAAAAAATTGTGAAAATAATTTTTTTAATTTTTTTAATTTTCTGAAAAATTATGACAAAAAAAATACAACTTCAAAAAACTTGCCATTCCTCTTATGAAGTACGTCGGACTGTCTACTCTGCAAAAAGGGGTCATTTGGGGGATATCTGTACTATTCTGACATTTGGGGGATATCTGTACCGTCCTGACATTTGGGGGATGTCTGTACTGTTCTGACATTTGGGGGATATCTGTACCGTCCTGACATTTGGGGGATATCTGTACCGTCCTGACATTTGGGGGATATCTGTACCGTCCTGACATTTGGGGGGATATCTGTACTGTTCTGACATTTGGGGGATATCTGTTCTGTCCTGACATTTGGGGGATATATGTACCGTTCTGACATTTGGGGGATATCTGTTCTGTCCTGACATTTGGGGGATATCTGTACTGTCCTGACATTTGGGGGACATCTGTACTGTCCTGACATTTGGGGGATATCTGTACTGTTCTGACATGTGGGGGATATCTGTACTGTTCTGACATTTGGGGGGATATCTGTACTGTTCTGACATTTGGGGGATATCTGTACTCTTCTGACATTTGGGAGATATCTGTACTGTTCTGACATGTGGGGGATATCTGTACTGTTCTGACTTATGGGGGATATCTGTACTGTTCTGACATTTGGGGGGATATCTGTACTGTTCTGACATTTGGGGGATATCTGTACTGTTCTGACTTATGGGGGATATCTGTACTGTTCTGACTTATGGGGGATATCTGTACCGTCCTGACATTTGGGGGATATCTGTACCATCCTGACATTTGGGGGATATCTGTCCTGACATTTGGGGGATATCTGTACTGTCCTGACATTTGGGGGATATCTGTACTGTCCTGACATTTGGGGGATATCTGTACTGTTCTGACATTTGGGGGATATCTGTACTGTCCTGACATTTGGGGGGATATCTGTACTGTTCTGACATTCTTGGACCTCAAGAAATTAGATTGGCTGTCAGTACTTCAGGATTGATCAATATTCAGATCTATACCATAATTTGTGAACTCTATAACTTTCCTACAGACTAAATAATACATCCTAATTTGGGTTATTTTCACCAAAGACATGTAGCAGAATACATCTCGGCCTAAACTTATGAAGAACAATTATTTATTTGTAAACTTTTAGAACAGAAACAAAGAAAAACGTGTTTTTTTCAAAACTTTTGGTCTTTTTTTGTTAATTTAGCAAAAAATAAAAACCCCGGCGGTGATTAAATACCACCAAAAGAAAGCTCTAGTTGTTTGAAGAAAATGATACAATTTTAGTTTGGGTACAATGTTGTATGACCGCGCAATTGTCATTCAAAGTGTGAGAGCGCTGAAACCTGAAAACTGGCCTGGGCAGGAAGGGGGAAAATTGCCCGGTATGGAAACGGTTAAACATTTAAAAGAACGCAGTATATCCTTGTTTGCTTATAAAGTAGATTTAATGTCACCGCGTGATGAAGTCCACCCTTCCAGTTTGTTAGCCATTCCCATATGGGCGGAACTCTTTCTACTCCCATCTGTTTCTTGAAGAAAAACATTTCCTAGATCCAAACCCTAGACGGTTCTGTAGTATCATACATGCCGTGGATCAGATATGGCAAAAGGTTAATCTATTGTCTATTCTTATAATCCAAAATTGTGATAAATAAATAAAATAACAATTATATATCCCACAAATAACAGCGCGACCCTTAAATGTATAAATAATAAATATTAATTAATACCACCACCATAAAGTGCAAAATTGATCAAATAAATCTGTTGAATCCTCACGAAGTCCATTCAAAAAAGTCCATATCAAATATGATCCTCAATCAATGAAGTCATGAAGTTTTCTTTCACCAATCTGATATTCAGTGCTTAAAACACCCCATCAAAATGAACACTCGCCAGGGACTGGTGATGAACCAGCGTATCTGTTTAAATCCAGCACTCCACCACTGAACTCCAGCTTATGGATATCCAAAATACTCCATATAGTACATGTAGATAAAAAGAACACTCGCCGTAGTGCAAATTACGTGTAAAATTTATTCCAATAATCCCCCCTTATAAAACCGCACTCACAATGAGTCAAAATTTAACAAGCGTTTGTTAACAGGAGCACAGAGCTCTCAATCCAGTGTCTCATCAGCCTGCCTGCAACCAAGATGGCGTTGTTGCGATCACGTGGTCCAGACATGTGGGTTGGCATGCGTGATGACGTCACCGGCTAGCCACGCCCTAACGCGTTTCGTTATACGCTTCTTCTGAGGGAGTGGCTGACAGTGTATGGAGCGTGCTCTTGTAGAACCTGAAGGCATATTAATCTGAACAGGACTACTTATTTAAAGCACCATACCATATCATCATAACAGCGCCATCTTGTGTCTCAATAGCAAATTACAATTCAACATATCTAGCTTCACAATTACAAAATAATCTCCACAAATAAAAATAAAATAAATTAACCATTTGATGCCCGGCCTATGGCCAAATGGCGTCTGCAAAAATGTATTACCTTTCTGGGAGGCTGCCATATGGCGTCCTCCCGCACATGCGCAGTGCACGCGCTTGCAGAGTCGTGCAGCGGCGCGATCTGTCACCGGCCGTGTACCTCGGACACGGCCGATGACAGATCTAAGTACCGGCCCCCATGTGACCTGCTCAAATGAGAAAAATATAATTTGCATAATAATTTGGAACACGGTGTATATGAAAAAATGGGAAACAAAAATAGAAAATAATATTCCACTTTTATTAAGTTAAAAAGCCACCATATTGGTGGAACATGACAATCAAACACATAAATAGAGGGTCATAAAAAATCCAAATGTATTTAACCATTTGATGCCCGGCCTATGGCCAAATGGCATCCACAAAAGTGCATTACCTTTCTGGGAGGCCGCCATATGGCATCCTCCCGCACATGCGCAGTTTGCGCGGTTGAAGAGCCACGCGGTTGCAGAGCCACGCAGCGGCGCGATCTGTCACCTGCCGTGTACCTTGGACACGGCTGATGACAGATTTGAGTATCGGCCCCCATTGCCGGTACCATGTGACCTGCTGTGACCAATCACAGCAGGTCACATGACAGCTGTATACAATGGATGGCTTCATTCATGCCATCCATTGTATACTAGTGTCTAGCTGTGAATGGTCCCAGCAGGTCACATGCACATTTCAAGTGATTAGCTGTGGCCAAATCACAGCTAAGCACAAAAAAAAAAAAAACCTCTGAATGAATCGATGTCATTCAGGTAAATGCTTGCTTATAGCAAAGTAATTCTTTGCTATAAGCAAATTGTGTAAAAAAAAAATACTGATCACTTCCCCAAAGTAGTACAATGTACTTTGGACATAGTTAAATATGAAAAAAAAATCTTAAAAAAAAGAAAAAAAAAATTAATAAAAAATTAAAAAAAAAAAAATATATATATATATTTTTTTTTTTTTTTCACACTGTCACCAGCCAGTGTCCCTGATCACCGCCATGCCAGTTATATGATGACGCTGTACTGCACTGGTGACAGTATGTAAAAACAAAATTGTGAACATAATTTTTTTTTTTTTTTTTCATTTTCCGAAAAATTATGACAAAAAAAATACAACTTCAGAAAACTCGTCATGCCTCTTATGAAGTACGTCGGATTGTCTACTCTGCAAAAAGGGGTCATTGGGGGGTATTTGTACTGTCCTGACATTTGGGGGATATCTGTACTGTTCTGACATTTGGGGGATATCTGTACTGTCCTGACATTTGGGGGATATCTGTACTGTCCTGACATTTGGGGGATATCTGTACTGTTCTGTCATTTGGGGGATATCTGTACTGTTCTGACATTTGGGGGATATCTGTACTGTCCTGACATTTGGGGGATATCTGTACCGTTCTGACATTTGGGGGATATCTGTACCGTCCTGACATTTGGGGGATATCTGTACTGTCCTGACATTTGGGGGATATCTGTACTGTTCTGTCATTTGGGGGATATCTGTACTGTTCTGACATTTGGGGGATATCTGTACTGTTCTGACATTTGGGGGATATCTGTACTGTCCTGACATTTGGGGGATATCTGTACTATTCTGACATTCTTGGACCTCAAGAAATTAGATTGGCTGTCAGTACTTCAGGATTGATCAATATTCAGATCTATACCATAGTTGGTGAACTCTATAACTTTCCTACAAACTAAATAATACATCCTAATTTGGGTTATTTTCACCAAAGACATGTAGCAGAATACATCTCGGCCTAAATTTATGAAGAACAATTATTTATTTGCAAACTTTTATAACAGAAACAAAGAAAAACGTGTTTTTTTTTCAAAATGTTTAGGCTTTTGTGTTAATTTAGCAAAAAATAAAAACTCCGGCGGTGATTAAATACCACCAAAAGAAAGCTCTAGTTGTGTGAAGAAAATGATAAAATTTTAGTTTGGGTACAATGTTGTATGACCGCGCAATTGTCATTCAAAATGTGAGAGCGCTGAAACCTGAAAAATGGCCTGGGCAGGAAGGTGTAAAATTGCCCGGTATTGAATTGGTTAATAAAAAAAATGAAAAATATATAATACCAGGTCATTAGTACAGTAAAATAAAAATTATATATACAAAAACAATACAATTAAAAAAAAAAAATATATATATATATATATATATATATATATATATAAATTATTATAAAACACTAATGAAACAGTTCAAATCTAGTTCAACATTTAATCCCCTAGGGGCCAGAGTGTCAGTCATATAGATCCATTTTGTTTCACATTTCGATACTTCTCTAACTCTATTAGATCCTCTCCAAGCCTTAGGTATGGATTCTATAGCCCAAAATGTAATATTAGCTGGAACACAGTTATGATATTTCTTAAAATGTAGGGACACACTATGATACTTGTATCCTTTAACGATGTTCTTTAAATGTTCCAGTACTCTAACCTTGAACTGTCTCTTGGTCCTTCCAATATAAATTAGACCACATGGGCACTCAAGGCCATATATACCACAAAGGATGAATCACAGGTCAAAAAAGAGGAAATATCGAACTCCCTCCCATTCGATTTGGAAGTTGTCAGGGCAGGGGCTGTGGAACGGACAGGCAGGCCTAGTGGCAGGGTAACGCACTGACTGACGACAACCACGACCCACAGACCGAAGTCCCTCAGGGCGCGGAGTCTAAGTCCCAGGCTGCCCTTCACCAGAGCCCCTGATGGTGGGGATGGACTTGACTCAGCCAGGAACCAGGTCGCGGCCCCCGAGACACCCCGGCTGCGGTAATGGGTGCCGCCAATGGCGTGTAGCTGGTAGGAATGACAATAGCGTAGTCAGGCAGGCCGGGTCGACAACAACGGGACAAAACGGTACAGAACAGTGGACAAGAATCACAGGTCACGGGCCGGGTTCAGCAACGGAAGGTCAGATTGAAGGAAAACACAGAGAATGGTCTAGTCACAAGCCGAGTCAGATTCCAGGAGAGTCATGAGAGTATGAACAGAGCTGTAGCAACACAAAGACACAAGACACAAGTACAAAGAGCATGTGCGGATCACAGGCTTATATGTAATTAGCCACACCCCTCTGGGGGATGGACCTCAGAGGCCTGAAGGCATAAAAGACTCCCAAAATGCTCTGCAGAAACCCAAGATGGACGCCAGCACATGAAGCAGCACAATCTCTGGGAAAAGGTAGGACCTTGACAGAAGTGAATTTGACTCATCCTCTAAATCTATGATTCACCATATTGCAGGCTGAACACTTCTTACAGGAATAAAAACCTTTCCTATCTATGAACATTTTAATAGGTTTAGGAGGGTCTAAGAGTTTTTGTACTATTTTAACTCCAATAGTTGGAGCCTTCCTATAAATAAATACAGGTTTATCAGGATTGTGCTTCCCTAATATTTTACCCATCTTTAATATGTGCCAGTGTTTATAAAAAATAGTCTCTACTTCCTTATGTTGTATATGATAATTAGATATAAATCCCCATTGATGTCTGTCATGGGAACCCCCCCTTGACTTATCCATCAATAGTTGATCTCTGGGTAATATATGTATTTGTTCCACTTTATCTTTGAGTTTATCCAATTTATAACCTTTATCCAAGAACCTATTAACTAAGATGTCTGACTGAGCCAAAAACTCACTTTCTTTACTGCAATTTCTTCTCAATCTCATTATCTGACCTTTAGGAATATTCCTCAACCATTGAGGATGATGTCCACTGAACATTGGTAAATAGCTATTTCGATCAGTAGGTTTGAAATAAGTTTTTGTCAACAATGTATTATTCTCCTTGAAAACAGTGAGAGCCAAAAAATGTACAGATACAGAACTATATTGATATTCCAATTTAATATTATTGGGGTTATTGTTCAGACCCTCAAGAAAATTCACCAATTCTAACTCATCACTGTAGCAAACTAGCTCATCAGAGTTGGACGCGGAGTTCCCCTTTTTCTTTTAATGGGCGTATTTCTTATTCCTCACACTCCCTACCCTGTCCCTTCCTGAGAGGCAAACTTATCTCCTGACAGATGGGGGGGGGGGGGTCAACCACAGGTTAGGCATCCCTAGTTGGTGCCAGCAGTCTGGGAAAGTATAAACTTTCTCCCCCATCATAATCAAGATAAGATAGCTTCTCTCCGGACTTGAAAGAAAATTGAACATTCCTCAAGTCAGGCTTTCCCCCCGATGTTTCATGTCATGGATTATGACAGATATTGGCTCTAATTCAGAGTTCCCCACTGACTCCTCCCAAAACAGCGTAGTCAGAGCAACCCCCCTTTCAGAGGGATTTTTTTAAAAAAAGAGACAGGCTAGCAAGCCTGCAAGTTGAGTTTTTAACAGATCTCCTCAGCTGAACATCATAACAAAAGGAGATCAAAGAATCGTCCTGCTCTGCAACTTGGATCTGCAAACCCAGGCATATTGGCAAGTAACTTAACCCTGTAACTTTCTTCCTATTATCTCTTTGCTGTATCTTTATATACATATATATATATATTTTTGTGACATCTCTTTGTAAATATTTTATTGCACCTGTTTGACTCTTTTAGTAATAAATCTTTCTTTCTGAAAGTGTTAAACTGTTTTTAAGCGCTTACCTGCAATTCACAAATTCCTGCCTTTTGAAGAGACGCTACTGTGTTTGTTTACTCCCTGCCCAATTGGCCTGTAGTTGACCATATTGGGCAGGTGACTTTTCAATCATTATAGTGTATTTCTGACAGAGTTTCCGTCTTCTCTGTACAAAAGACGGTGGTGACAGTTTGAAAGGGTTAGTTGCGTAATTAACCCGACCCAGTAACAAGCGCATACAGGCTGCAGGCACCGATTGCGGCCCATTAGCTGGACAATTGCTGTGCAGGGTGCAGCTGGGTGGGGCCTTGTTACGCGCATCACACCGCGGTTTTAGATCGGCCGGTCCTTCGGTCACGAGATTGGTAAGAAGGTCTGGGGCCTGACGCCACAGGCGGGACGAATTACTGTTAGTCGCGGTCGTGCGATTGTCGCATGTTGGTGGCGGCGACCGTGCGATCGTGACAATCTCCAGCCCAGATCATAAACAAATCATCAATGAATCTCCTATATAGCAACACCTGTTCATGTGAGCGGTTAAACACAAACCTGTGCTCCCACTCAGCCATGAACAGGTTAGCTATGCTGGGCGCAAAGCGAGCTCCCATCGCTGCACCCCTCTTCTGAGAATAAAAGTCGTTGTTATACCAGAAGTAGTTGTGGGATAAGCAAAACTCGAGAGCATCTCTCAAAAATTTCTTCTGATAATAAGGTAGGTCATCCCTCTTACTCAAAGCCCAATTGAGTGCCAACAAAGCATCCTCATGTTGGATGATGGTGTATAAGGATGATACATCCGCTGTAACTAAATATATTTTTGAATAATTGGTGATCTCAACTTCACCCAAAAATTTCAATAGATGATTAGTATCCCGTAGATAGGCCCTAGTAGATGATACACTAGGTTGCAAGAACACATCTAAGTATTGTCCTAATCAGGGGCAGACTGACCATTCGGAAACTCGGGCACTGCCCAAGGGCCCGGGGACAGTAAGGGGCCCCATGAGATGCCCCTGGTACCTTTTATAGGCTTTTTTGGGTGTGGTTTAAGTGTGGGCGAGGACACAGGGGCCCCATGATCCCCTGTTGCCCGGGGGCCCCATGAATTGTCAGTCCGCCCCTGGTCCTAATCTAGCAGATACTGATCCGATCCCATTGACAATCGGTCGGGCTGGCGGATTATCCTTTTTTTTATGAATTTTAGGTAGAGTATAAATAATGGGAATCCTACTCACACTAGGAATTACCGTATTTTTCGCTTCATAAGACGCACCTGACCATAAGACGCACTGTCAGGGATCACGGCGCCGGAATCCTGCATCACGGCGCCGTCCCCCCGCGCATGCGCACTGGCGGCGAGCCGCGGCTGACAGGACGCCGCGCATGCGCAGTAGAGAGTCGAGGGCGCGCCTCAGGCGTCCAATGACAGCCGGGGGCGCGTCCCAGCCAGCCAATGACAGTGCAGGGCGCACTATTTAAAGATGCCCTGCACTATCACCCATTGCCGCAAGGTCTTATGTGATCCTGGATACCTGCTCCTGTTCTGTGACCCTGTTTTTGGATACCTGCTCCTGTTCTGTGACCCTGTTTTCGACCCTGACTACGCTGCCTGCCCCTGTGTTTGACCCGGCTTATCCTGACTACTCTGCCTGCCCCTGTGTTTGACCCGGCTTGTCCTGACTACTCTGCCTGCTCCTGCGTTTTGACTCGGATATCCTGACTATTCTACGGACTGATTTACCTGGCTGACCCTGCATGTGACCTGACTACTCCTTGCCCGCTGATTTGGTACCCCGCTTACCCCCCACGGAACCACTATCCGTGCCACCCTGCTGGGGCCGTCATCCGCCTCATATCTGGCTCTCCCGGTACCTACACGCATCCCCGGAGGCCTTCCCAGCCGCTGGTGGGCCCGCCCGGAGGTCGTGACCTGGCCCGGGACTGTTTCAAGTCCATCCCCACCATCAGGGGCCCTGGTGAAGGCACAGCCCGGGCTTAGACCCCACGCTCTGGGTTGGTCTATCAGTTGGCAGCCGGAAGGCTCCGCCTGGCGGATCATAACAGTACCTTGCGGCCATGACAGAGCCAGGAGGTGGACCGGCGTCCCTAGAGGATATTTGCCAGCACCTGGCAACTTTGACCCAGGCCTTCCAGAACTTCCACAGTCGCTGCGCCCGACTGGAAGACCGCATGGAGACATTAGCCCCCCAGACTCCCCCTGCTCAGAGTCCCCCGTCTGTGGAACCTCCCGCTACCCCGACATCTGGAGCGGTTGCTACACCCTTAGCTCCTGAGCCCCGCGTTCCCCTGCCGGAACGGTTCCGTGGTGACCGGAGCCGCTTCCGAGCCTTCCGGAATGCTTGCACACTATATTTTGACTTGCAGCCCCGCACATTCTCCTCCGAGACCGTCAGGGTGGGGTTTATAGTCTCTCTCCTTCAGGATGAGCCCCAGGATTGGGCTCACCGTCTGATGGAGAGGCGTGACCCCCAGCTTGACTCCGTGACCAAGTTCTTTCAGGCCATGGCAGTATTGTATGACGACCCTCAGCGGGCTGCCTCCGCAGAGGCTACCCTATACTCTCTGCGGCAAGGCCGCCGGGCAGCCGAAGAATACGCGTCCGACTTTAGGCGATGCATGGGAGACACCAGATGGAACGATGCGGCCTTATGTCACCAGTTCCGCATCGGGCTGTCTGAGTCTCTCAAGGACGAACTAGCACGAGTAGGCCTACCAGACTCCCTGGAAAGACTGATTGAGTTGGCCATCCAGATTGACCGTAGGTTAAGGGAACGTCGGCTGGAAAGGAGCAGCCAGGGTCAAAGGGTGGCATGGATCCCACCGAGAGACACAGCTCCAACCCCGGGGAACCATCCCCGAGGCACGGAATCGGGGGACAACCCGGAACCCATTTAGCTGGGACTGGCCCGTTCCCACTTGTCGGTCGAGGAACGTCAAAGGAGACGATCGCTGAACCTATGCCTGTACTGCGGGGAAGCTGGTCACCAGGTGCGCTCCTGTCCTGCAAAGATGAGTAAGTCCGCTTCCTTTTCTTTTACCTTACCCGCAGGAAGGGATGATCAGTCCAATTACCTGGCCATACCTGTGTCTTTGCAGCTCCCGGGAAGAACACTATCGGTGACCGCAATCGTTGACTCTGGAGCTTGTAGTTGCTTTGTCGACCTGACTTTTGCCCACCGGCAAAAAATACCACTGCAGACCAAAGAAAGGGGGTTCAACATCTTCTTGGCAGACGGCTCCAGTATAAAATCAGGGGTGGTGGACCAGGAGACACCACCCATTTTTACCACAATAGCAGACCATCACCAGGAGTTCCTCCGTTTGGATGCCATCGCATCACCCCTATTTCCAGTCATTCTGGGGCTCCCTTGGCTGCGGGCCCATAACCCCCAGGTTGACTGGGAAAGGGGGACGATTCAATTTAGGTCACCCTACTGTTTGAATCACTGCCAGGTCACGGGATCCGTGGGTCCCCGGTTCCTCCTGTGCTTGGACGGTGATGCCAATCTATCCCAGACTATTCCCCCGGCCTACCATGACTTCTTGGACGTTTTCAGTAAGCGAGGGGCTGACGTTCTTCCCCCACACCGTTCTTACGATTGTCCTATAGACCTCCTACCCGGATCTGAGATCTCGTTCGGCCGGATCTTTCCCTTGTCAGAAACGGAATCGGGTGTACTGAGGGAATATATTGACGAGAATCTGCGGAAGGGGTTTATTCGTCCTTCCACATCCCCAGCCGGGGCCGGGCTGTTCTTCGTAGAGAAGAAGGACAAATCGTTACGGCCCTGCATAGACTACCGTGATCTAAACAAGATAACGGTAAAGAACCGTTATCCCTTACCGTTAGTCCCCGAGCTCCTCCAGAGATTAAAATCGGCAATGATATTCACTAAACTAGACCTGCGGGGGGCCTATAACCTTGTCCGTATCAGGGAGGGGGATGAGTGGAAGACGGCCTTCCGTACAAGATTCGGTCACTACGAATATCTAGTGATGCCATTCGGGCTCTGTAATGCACCGGCAACCTTCCAGCATTTCATCAACGATGTTTTTCGTGATTTCCTCGATGTCTTTGTAGTAGTTTATTTGGATGACATCCTAATTTTCTCCCCTTCACTGGAGGTTCATCGAGGTCACGTAGTACGGGTATTAGAACGGTTGCGTCAACACGGGCTATACGCCAAGGCAGAAAAGTGCTGTTTCGAACAGCGCGAAATCACGTTCTTGGGACTGGTTCTCTCTTCCGCGGGGGTCGCGATGGATCCCCAGAAGGTCACGGCGATCTTAGATTGGCCAATACCCGCCGACAAAAAGGGGGTACAGCGTTTCATCGGCTTTTCCAATTTTTATAGAAAGTTTGTTAGGAACTCCTCCGGTCTGGTCTCCCCGATCACGCAACTGACGAAACAAGGGGTCCGTTTTAAGTGGACTTCCGAAGCCCAGACGGCATTCGAGAAGCTCAAAAAATTATTCACGTCTGCGCCCATCCTCTGCCATCCGGATACTTCCCTCCCATATGTCTTGGAAGTGGATGCCTCTGAGAACGCGGTAGGAGCGGTTCTGTCCCAAAGAAATGGAACCAAGGAACTACTGCACCCCGTGCCGTTCTTCTCCAGGAAGTTGACGCCGGCTGAACGTAACTATGACATTGGAGATCGGGAGCTCCTGGCCATCAAATCCGCTCTAGAAGAATGGAGGTACTTACTGGAAGGAGCCACACACCCAATCCTAGTCTTCACAGATCACAAGAACCTGGAATATTTAAGAACAGCGAAACGACTGAGACCTCGCCAGGCAAGATGGGCTCTTTTCTTCTCGCGATTCACTCTCCATATTACGTACCGACCCGGTACTAAGAACACAAAACCAGACGCTCTTTCCCGCATGTTTGAGGACCCCGATGACACAGTGGCACCTGACACCATCTTACCTTCCGGAAGTTTCCTTGCTCTACAAACAGAACTTCGTTCCAGACTCCTCGACGCTTCTACAAGACTACCAGTTCCGTCGGGGTCACCCCTCCTGAACCACGGCGGGCTGTTTTGGAAGGAAGACCGGATCATGGTCCCAGAAGAGGTGCGAACCCTGGTCCTAGGGCACTGCCACGACCATCGAATGGCAGGTCACTTCGGGGTTGCGAAAACTCTGGAACTACTACGGCGCTCGTTCTGGTGGCCGAACATGAATAAGGACTGCGAGCATTACGTCCAGACCTGCTCCACCTGTCAAAGGAACAAGCCCTCCAGGAGCCGGGCATGGGGATTGTTACGTCCATTACCAATACCCAAGCGGGCCTGGCAAATGAGTGCCATGGACTTTGTGGTCGAACTCCCACCATCCCAAGGCTACACAGCAATAATGGTGGTCGTGGACCGCTTCTCAAAGATGGCACATTTTATACCCCTGGAGAAAACCCCATCGGCACCTGAAACGGCACGGATCTTCATTAAGGAAGTAGTCAGGCTTCATGGGGTCCCCGAAGATATAGTGTCAGATCGGGGAGTCCAATTCACCTCCAGGTTCTGGAACTCCTTGTGTAAAGCACTAGGAATCAAGCTGTCGCTTTCATCCGCCTACCACCCACAGACCAACGGCCAAACCGAGAGGACCAACCAAACGCTGGAACAATACCTGCGATGTTACACGTCCTACCTTCAGGATGACTGGTTGACGTTGTTGCCGTCCGCAGAATTCGCGTACAACAACGCGAGTCACTCTGCAACGGGGCAATCCCCGTTCTTCGCCAATTACGGGTATCATCCCACATTTCTCCCTGACCTGATGCCTGAAAACCCGGTACCGGCATCTCAGGACGTCTTAAACTTCTTCTCTGTCAATAACAAGACAATTCAGGAAGCCATCGCCAAAGCCCAAGGGGACAGCAAGAGGGCGTTCGACAGGAAAAGAAGAGGAGAATTACTGCTTCAACCAGGGGATCGGGTATGGCTGTCAACAACCAACTTGAAGATGCTGCATCCTTCGAGGAAGCTGGGACCCAAGTACATTGGCCCATTTCCGGTAAAGCGTGTAGTCAACAAGGTGGCCTACGAGCTTGAGCTTCCGCAGACCTTCAGGGTACATCCTGTGTTCCATGTGTCTCTCCTGAAACCATCCAGACCGGATCCTTTCCCGGACCGTGAGTCCAGACCTCCCGAGGCAATCTCCGTAGATGACCAGGAGGAATACGAAGTGGAGACTATCCTCAGTTGCCGACGGAGGGGGAACCAGACCCAGTTCCTAATAAAATGGAAGGGTTATGGCCCTGAGGAGAACTCATGGGAACCCGCCCGGAACATTCACGCTCCCCGGCTCATCCGGGAATTTTTTCGTGGACACCCGCGGTGGAGAGATCAGTGGGGCTCCCGGAGGGTGCCCATTGGGGGGGGGCAGTGTCAGGGATCACGGCGCCGTAATCCTGCATCACGGCGCCGTCCCCCCGCGCATGCGCACTGGCGGCGAGCCACGGCTGACAGGACGCCGCGCATGCGCAGTAGAGAGTCGAGGGCGCGCCTCAGGCGTCCAATGACAGCCGGGGGCGCGTCCCAGCCAGCCAATGACAGTGCAGGGCGCACTATTTAAAGATGCCCTGCACTGTCACCCATTGCCGCAAGGTCTTATGTGATCCTGGATACCTGCTCCTGTTCTGTGACCCTGTTTTTGGATACCTGCTCCTGTTCTGTGACCCTGTTTTCGACCCTGACTACGCTGCCTGCCCCTGTGTTTGACCCGGCTTGTCCTGACTACTCTGCCTGCCCCTGTGTTTGACCCGGCTTGTCCTGACTACTCTGCCTGCTCCTGCGTTTTGACTCGGATATCCTGACTATTCTACGGACTGATTTACCTGGCTGACCCTGCATGTGACCTGACTACTCCTTGCCCGCTGATTTGGTACCCCGCTTACCCCCCACGGAACCACTATCCATGCCACCCTGCTGGGGCCGTCATCCGCCTCATATCTGGCTCTCCCGGTACCTACACGCATCCCCGGAGGCCTTCCCAGCTGCTGGTGGGCCTGCCCGGAGGTCGTGACCTGGCCCGGGACTGTTTCAAGTCCATCCCCACCATCAGGGGCCCTGGTGAAGGCACAGCCCGGGCTTAGACCCCACGCTCTGGGTTGGTCTATCAGTTGGCAGCCGGAAGGCTCCGCCTGGCGGATCATAACACGCACCTAGGTTTTAGAGGCAGAAAACAGGAAAAAAAAATTCTGAACTAATGGACTGCAGTACAGGAGATGACCAGAGACTGCGGACATAGTACAGGAGATGACCAGAGACTGCGGACACAGTACAGGGATGACCAGAGACTGCGGAGAGCACAGGGATGACCAGAGACTGCGGACAGCACAGGGATGACCAGAGACTGCGGACAGCACAGGGATGACCAGAGACTGTGGATAGTACAGGGGATGACTGTTGACCTTTGGGGAGGGGGGGGAGCGGGTACCTGAATTTGACAGATACCCGCTCCCACTTCCGCGGAGTTGTTCTTTCATCTTACCTGTTCCTCTATCCAGCCGCGCGCTGTCTTCCCGGCTTCTGTAATGGCGCTCGGCATGACATCCGGGTGCCCAGTGCGCATGAGCGAGAAGCACTTGCGCTTTGTGATTGGTCCGGCGGCTTCTGGGATCTGTCATGTGTCCCAGGTGCCGCCTTACCATTCACAAAAAGCACCGCTTCCTGCGCATGCGCACTGGGCACCCGGCTGTCATGCCCACACTACAGAAGCCGGGAAGACCGCGCCGCTGGATAGAGGAACGGGTAAGATGAAAGAACAACTCCACGGAAGTGGGAGCGGGTATCTGTCAAATTCAGGTACCCGCCCCCCCCTCCCCACAGGTCAGCAGTCATCTCTATAAGGTCCCGCTGTAGAGCTGAGCGGCCGGCCCGGTATTCTGACACGGCGGCAGTGGAAATACCGGACCGGCCGCTCCATATTCGCTCCATAAGACGCACTGACATTTTCCCCCCTTTTTTTGGGGGAAAAAAGTGCGTCTTATGGTGCGAAAAATACGGTAGGTATTGTTTTTCTCTCTTATTCAATATATACCCCCAATTAATCAAAGATTTTAATTTTTCTCTAAACTTGTAAGTGCGTCGCGCTAATATTTGTGGTATATATAATTGTTATTTTATTTATTTATCACAAGTTACAGTGGTTATATAATAGCAGCACCCACTTCAAGTCTTTTTTGTACTACTCTATTTTTAAGTACATAGCCGCAATGATTTAAATCTGATGGTGCGTTTTGGAGGAATCTAATTTAGACACCATTTGAGGGTTTCGTTTTTTAGGTTTATTGTTTATTCTTGTTGACATAGCTTGGGTCCAGGGGCAGACTGACCATTTGGAAACTCGGGCACTGCCGAGGGCTCGGGGTCAGTAGGGGGCCCAGTGAGATGCTCCTGGTACCTTTTTCATAGGCTTTTTTTGAATTTGGGCAAGGACACAGGGGCCCCATGATCCTCTATTGCCCGGGGGCCCCATGAGTTTTCAGTCCGCCCCTGCTTGGGTCCAATGTTTGACAAAAGCTCCTCGAAAACAATAGCAATAGCCAAACACCTGAACACAATCGTTTACATCGGACCAGTACAGGGGTGGACTGACAACTCATGGGGCCCCCAGGCAATAGGGGATTATGGGGCCCCTGTGTCCTTGCCCAAACTCAAAAAAGCCTATGAAAAAGGTACCAGGGGCATCTCATGGGGCCCCCTACTGACCCCGGGCCCTCGGGCACTGCCCGAGTTTCCAAATGGTCATTCCATCCCTGGACCAGTATACCAAAATAGAATCTGTTTCCCTGGGTTCTTCCAATGAGCACACTCTCAGCACAGAAATCTCCTTTTGAAGTTACATGGTTAGTTTGGTCAAAAAAAGACACCAGTCCATCTAGTTCAACAAATAAAAAGGAAAAAAAGAATTATAAATTATACAATCCTATATGCATGATCCTATACCCACCTGGGGAAGGCAAAAAAAACCCAGCAAAGAATGACGGAATTTGATCCAGCAGGTGAAAAATTCCTACCTGAAGAAGCAGCTTCCTGGTGATGCGATTCTGGGAAATACATGGAGGCCTAGTCGTTGTCATTATTTCTGGTCTCCGTTACCAGGGGCAGACTAAAAGGATCGCGCTCAGAGGTGGGTAGGGGGCGGAGACAGGGGCGGACTGACATTTCTTGGGGACTCCGGGCAATAGGGGATCATGGGGGCCCCTGTGTCCTTGCCAAAACTCAAAAAAGCCTATGAAAAAAGGTACCAGGAGCATCTCATGGGACCCCCTACTGACCCCGGGCCCTCGGGCAGTGCCCCAGTTTCCAAGTGGTCAGTCCGCCCCTGGGCGGAGACAAGAAGTGGCTCAGAAGGGGAGAGTTCCTGCACCTATTCTCTGAGAAAAAAAAGCCCCGTCCATGGGAATATATTTTGCAGTGTGTTCACATACAGTCTTTTTGAAGAATTCCCATTTCTGTTTTGTGTTCATCGATGCCAATATTCCCTCCCAGTCTACGTGTTGGAGAGCATCTCCACGCCTTGGAAAATTTGCTCTTTTAAAGTTGAGTGTTTTTATCTTTCCTGTATATGCTTGTTGTTTACAGCTAAAATTAGATGAAATCATGTTATGGTCACCACTAAGTTTTTCCTATACAGTAGTTATACTTTAAGAGCGCAGTCATGTGGAGAATGATGCCAAGATTCATTAATACCAATTAAATCATAATTCTCGTCATACACTAAAGCTTTCAAGTCACCTATTTTGCTTGGCAAACCTCTGGCATTGGTGATCATTTTAATTCATTGTCACATTTTTCACATGCATTTTGCATATTTTTTTATTTTATCACCTGCCATAGCCCTCCCCCCCCATCTTTTCCCATTCCACCCACCAATCGGGACTGACCTCTGTCTGACCTTTCTGTCCCATTTTAATCAAATTCTTACTCCCCCCTCAATCCTAGCTTAAATACTCCTCCAGCCTTCCTATAAACCTCTCCCCCAGCACAGCAGATCCTCTTCCATTTAGGTGCAAACCATCTCTAGCATATAGGTTGCACCCCAATGAAAAGTCAGCCCAGTGCCCTAGAAACCCAAATCCTTCCCTCTTACACCAGGTTTTTAGCCATGCATTGAGTTCTCTAATCTCCCCCTAATTTTCCTATGTTGGGCATGGCACAGGTAATATTTCAGAGAATATCACCTTCAACTTGCAGCCTAGTCCTTTAAACTGATTCTTAAGGAGCCTCCACCGTCCATCTATTGTCATTGGTTCCAACATGGACCAAGACAACTGGGTCATGCCCAGCCCAACCCAGTAATTTATCAACTCCGGTCCACCACATGCCGAACCCTGGCTCCAGGGAGACATCAAACCATTTGGTTGTGGCGATCCTAGAGACAAATTACATTACATTACATCGAGTTTATATAGCTCCAAAGGGTTTGCTCAGCGCTGTACAATAGAGGGGGGACAATACATGAAACATTACAGCAACAACAAACAGCACATGAGGGGTTATAGGGCCCTACTCTTTCTAGCTTACAATCTAGGAGGGAGGGGGTAGTGGTACAGGAGGAAGTGGCTGTGGGGGATGGAGTGGTAGGAGGAATGAAGGAGAGCAGCAGTTAGGTGAGGGTGGGGTAGGCTTCCCTGAAGAGGTGGGTTTTCAGGGAGCGCCTGAAGGTGAGGAGGGAAGGTGACAGTCTGATGGATTGGGGTAGTGAGTTCCAGAGGATGGGGGAGGACCTGGAGAAGTCTTGCAGACGTGCGTGTGAGGAGGAGACCAGGGAGCAAGATAGAAGGAGGTCCTGTGAAGAGCGAAGGGTACGGGTAGGGTGGTACTTGGGAATCAGGTTGGTTAGGTAGTTAGGGGCAGTGTTGTGAATGGCTTTGTAGGTCAGAGTGAGTAGTTTGAATTTGATGCGTTGGGCGATAGGGAGCCAGTGGAGGGAGAGGCAGAGGGGGGTGGCAGAGGTGGAGCGGTTGGTGAGGTGGATGAGTCTAGCCGCTGAGTTCAGGATGGTCTGAAGCGGGGAGAGCCTGCACTGGGGTAGGCCGGTGAGGAGGGAGTTGCAGTAGTCCAGGCGTGAGATAATCAGGGAGTGTACGAGTAGTTTAGTGGTGTCTGGGGTAAGGGAGGTGCGTATTTTGGCGATGTTGCGGAGGTGGAGCCTGCATGTGTTTGTAAGTGATTTGACATGAGGTTGGAAGGAGAGGTTAGAGTCCAGAATGACTCCAAGGCTTGCGGGGCAGGATTGATGGTGGTGTTGTTAGTAGTGATGGATAGGATGGGGGGGGGGTCACGGGCAGGGGGGAAGACGAGAAGCTCGGTTTTGGGTGGTCATATGGGATTCTATAATCCTTCTGATTATAGAATCCCCTATGACCACCAACTGTCCAGGCCTTCCTGCACTACCCTCACTACCTGTACTAGATGGGCTGTAAAGGAAACCTCAGAAACCTCAGGACGTCCATGTTAAAACCCAAGGCCGCCCTCTTTGACACCGCACATACTGTATGTGTTACATTGGTGGCAAAAGGTTAGCCATTAGAGAATGGAACAAACATTTTGAAATCTAACATTTTTTAACCAAATTCTAACAGTGTATTTTTAATCCACAAAGAAAAATGCTTTTTTTTTAATTGTTACATATTTAATGTAAAGTTTTCATCATGCTGTGATTAATTTCAAGCAGTGACACATGTTATTGGATTTGCTTGGAGTTTATTTATAAATATTACTTTCTTTGCAAAAACTTATTGAATTAAATTATCTGAATTAATTAACTGGCTTAATTCACAGATACTCCAGATATCCTCTAAACTGGCTCTTATCTCTAAATCCAATTAACACTGGAGTGCCAGTGACATAATAGGTTTACAGAAGCAAAGGCATCCATAGAGTATCACACCACTGATGACTGAACACCGATGCTTTTTTGGCCAGGGTGGGAACACCACTGACCACCCATAAATGTCCTTAGAGGGAGTATAGTAAAGCACGTCTGACCACCAATGGACAATACTCCAGTGTGCATGGGTTCTCAATGAACACCAATGCTTGTGATGGGAAAAAGTGGGGTTATTTTACTGACCACCAGCTCCTTGGCAGGGGAAATTTTTCTTCCAACCTGTTGAGATGTTTGGACAGGGGACCTCCAAATGACACAGATGATTGGAGGAGGGATTCTTCTTTCTACTAAACTAGATTCTTGGAGGGGAATTCTTCTTTCCACTAATACATACGCTTGGATGGGGGGATTATTCCCCCAAATGATGCAGATGCTTAGAGGGGAGATTTTTCTTTCCACTGATACAGAAGCTTGGGTGGGGGATTAATCCTTTCAATGATGCAGTTGCTTGGATAGGTGATTATTCCTCTATCTGGCGAAGATGTTTGGAGGGAGGATTCTTCCTAAATATGGAGATGCCAGGTGGGGGGTTATTCCCTTAATTGATGAAGATGCTTGGAGGGGAAATTCTTTCTCCAACTGATGCAGATCTGTCAGGGTCCGCCGCGGCGCCTCGTCCGGCGCATGCGCAGTCTCGGCGGCTCGCGCCGGGATACGGGCACTAGGTCCCGGCTGGCCGCGGCTGAGGGAGACTCGCGCATGTGCAGTAGGCGCCGCGAGTATACGCTGGGCGGCCAATGACAGCACAGGGCGTGGTATTTAAAGATGCCCTGCGCTGTCACAAATCGCCGCAAGGTCTTATCCTGTTACCTGAGTTCCTGTACCCCTGTGATTGTGTTATTTTGACCCGGATTGCCCTGACTGCGCTGCCTTCTCCTGTCCTGACCCTCGGCTTGTTTGACCTCTCTGAGGACTGACCATTCCAATACTGACCCTGCGTGTAACCTGACTATCCTTTGCCTGCCGATTCTGTACCTCGCTGCCCCCACGGTGACAACTGGCTAGTTTGACTATGATCCGTCCATCCATCCATCCATCCTGCCTGGGCCTGCCGGCCTCCTCACATCTGGCTCTCCTCCTGTATCCATCCCCGGAGGTTCCCTCTGCCACGGATGGGATTGCTTGGAGGTCGTGACCTGGTCCTGGTCTGCTTCAAGTCCATCCCCACCATCAGAGGCCCTGGTGAACACACAGACCGGGACTTAGACTCCACGCTCTGGGTATTCCTGTCCAGTGGGCTGCCAGAGGCACCACCTGGCGGATCCTTAACAAGATCTTAGAAGGAGGGATTCTGTCTTCAACTGATGCAGATGCTCCAAGGAGGGATTTCTCTTCCAGTAAAGGGGAAATTTGGAGGGGCATTATTCTTCAAGCTAGAGAAGAGAGACAGTATGCGCCATCTTGGAAACCCAGTCCATGTGGTGACATCATTCCTGTGAGCCTCCTTGCGCTCCTCTGCTACTCCCTGAGCCCTGGACACCACCGAAGCAGCGGGAAAACCCCCAGAGCGTGGCCAAAGGACCTGAAGCTCCCACTGGACCTCCATTACTTGACATGCCTACCTGTTACCTACAGTTGTGACCAAAATTATTCAACCCCCACTGAAATTGAGTGTTTTGGCCAGTTTGACATTGCTTTTGATCATTCAGTCATCTTGCTTACATTTACATTAAAGAGGCACTTGTAGGTCAGACAAATATAACATAACAGTTATAATGAAATAACCACAAATGTCTTTTCTGTGCTCACAGCATTATCAGTTTTATTCAACCCCCAAGTGACATTCAATCTTAGTACTTAGTACAGCATCCTTTTACAGTTATAACAGCTTTTAAACGTGAAGCATAGCTTGACACAAGTGTCTTGCAGCGATCTACGGGTATCTTCGCCCATTCTTCATGGGCAAAGGCCTCCAGTTCAGTCACATTCTTAGGCTTGCGCACTGCAACTGCTTTCTTTAAGTCCCACCAGAGGTTCTCAATCGGATTTAAGTCTGGTGACTGCGATGGCCACTCCAAAATGTTCCAGCCTTTCCTCTGCAACCATGCTCTAGTGGACTTGGAGGTATGCTTGGGATCATTGTCCTGTTGAAAGGTCCAACGTCTCCCAAGCCTCAGGTGTGTGACGGACTGCATCACGTTTCCATCCAATATCTCCTGGTACTGAAGAGAATTCATGGTACCTTGCACACGCTGAAGCTTCCCTGTACCTGCAGAAGCAAAACAGCCCCAAAGCATGATTGACCCTCCACCATGCTTCACAGTAGGCAAGGTGTTCTTTTCATCATAGGCCTTGTTCTTCCTCCTCCAAACATAGCGTTGATCCATGGGCCCAAACAGTTCTAATTTTGTTTCATCAGTCCACAGAACACTATCCCACAACTTTTGTGGTTTGTCCACATGGCTTTTGGCATACTGCAGTCGACTCTTCTTATTCTTTGGAGACAGCAAGGGGGTACGCCTGGGAGTTCTGGCACGGAGGCCTTCATTACGCAGTGTGCGTCTTATTGTCTGGGCTGAAACTTCTGTACCCACATCTGACAAATCTTTTCTCAGTTCCTCAGCAGTCACACGGGGACTTCTCTCCACTCTACGCTTCAGGTAGCGCACAGCAGTCGAAGTCAGCATCTTCTTTCTGCCACGACCAGGTAGCGTTTCAACAGTGCCCTTTGCCTTGAATTTGCGAATGATGCTTCCTAAGGTGTCTCTTGGTATGTTTAACATCTTTGCAATCTTCTTATAGCCATTGCCCTTCCTGTGAAGAGAAATCACCTCTTCTCTTGTCTTCCTGGACCATTCTCTTGCCTTCACCATGTTTGTAACCACACCAGTAAATGTCTAGAAGGAGCTGAGTATCACAGTCATTTTAAAGCTGCCTAATTGGTGCTTATTATGCTTGATTGCTGCTCGGTGACATCCACAGGTGTTTTCAATACCTGATGGAAAGCACCTGTATGAACCTCTGTTCTTCAGAGTGGTAGTCTTTAAGGGGTTGAATAATTGTGGCAATGAAGAAACCACATAAGAACCATTTACTACTGTATTACATAAACAATTGATGTCATTTTAGTTGCATTTGGGTAGTTACAACGTCCTTGTAGGATTTGATTCTGAATACAATTCCAAATGTACACTATAGTCCCTAAACCCCTTTACAGCATTGGGGGTTGAATAATTTTGGTCAAAACTGTACCTATGTGAGTGCAATTTTACCAATAAATCTGCCTGATGTTAACCATCTACACTTATAGTGGTGCTGCTTTCTTTCTTCTCTACCTGCATTAGGAGCAGGGGCGGACTGACCATTCGGGCACTTAGATACTGCCCAAGAGCCCAGGGTCAGTAGGGGGCCCCATGAGATGCCCCTGATACCTTTCATAGGCTTTTGTGGGTGTGGTTTAAGTGTGGGCAAGGACAAGGGGGCCTCATGATCCCCTATTGTCCAGGGGCCCCATGAGTTGTCAATTCACCCCTAAATAGGAGTATCTACAAGCTCTTACAGCCTGATGCCACCTCGGACAAGTCCATACTACTACTGTATAAGCACCCCTCTACAGATGGACTTGGACACCATCTCCACATGGACCTTCTACTAACCTCCATTGCTGATGGTCCATCCCCAAACGCACACAGGGTAGATGCGTCTTAGTGCTCCCTCCCCCCACTCACCTCTGATTATTCTTCCAGACTGAGATCAATGGAGGAAGAAGACTTCTTCCACTGATGGGGATATATGGAGGGAGAGTGTTCCTCCAACTGATGCAGATGCTTGGGGAGGAAATTCTTCTTCCAGTAATGGGGATATTTAGAGGGGGATTATTCCTCCAACTGATGCAGATCTTTGGAGGAAGTATTCTTTCTGCAAATGATGCAGATGCTTGGAGGAGGAATTCTTCCTCTCGTTGACATTGATGATGGGGAATTCTGTCACCAATTGATTGCAGTCATTTCTTCAACTTCTACTGACCTCCAAAGTCTTTGTGTTTTTCCTCTCACTGACCAGCATGCTAGACTGTATTACATACTCCTGACCTTTACCCCCTGTATCCTCTGTAAGAAATACAGAGCCACCATATCTCAGGACTGCTTAGCTGCAATATACACGGCTCAAAAAAAACTGAAAGGAACACTTTGAAAACACATCAGATCTGAACGGGGAAAAATATCATGCTGATATGGACAGGGCAATGTGTTAGGAGCATAAGGACACCCCATTGTTTGATGGAAATGAAAATGATTAACCTACAGAGGACTGAATTCAAAGACCCCAAAAATCAAACTGAAAAAAATGATGCAGCAGGCGAGTCCATTTTGCTGGAATATCATTGCAGCAACTCAGAATGGTCCTCAGTAGTCTGTGTGGCCCCCACGTGCTTGTATGCATGCCTGACAATGTCGGGGGAGGCTCCTAATGAGACCACGGATGGTGTCCTGGGGGATTTCCTCCCAGATCTGGACCAGGGCATCACTGAGGTCCTGGACAGTCTGAGGTGCAACCTGGCAGCAACAGATTATTATTATTAAACAGGATGTATATGGAGCCAACAGTTTATGCTGCACTTTAAATTATAAGGGAGACAGTACAATTACAATACATTTCAATTCAGAAGGAATAAGAGGTCCCTGCTTATGGAGCGTATGATCTAAAGGAAGGGGAAGCATCGGATGGACCGAAACATGAGATCCTAAAGGTGTTCTATTGGATTTAGGTCAGGCGAGCGTGGGGGCCATTCAATGGTATCAATTCCTTCATCCTCCAGGAACTGCCTGCATACTCTCCCCACATGAGGCTGGGCATTGTCCTGTACCACGAGGAATCCAGGATCCACTGCACCAGGAGGAACCCAGGATCCACTGCACCAGGAGGAACCCAGGACCCACTGCACCAGGAGGAACCAAGGACCCACTGCACCAGCATAGGGTCTGACAATGGGTCCAAGGATTTTATCCAGATACCTAATGACAGTAAGGGTGCCATTGTCTAGCCTGTAGAGGTCTGTGTGTCCCTCCATGGATATGCCTCCCCAGACCATCACTGACCCACCACCAGAACAGTCATGCTGAACCATGTTAAAGGCAGCATAAACTTCTCAATGGCTTCTCCAGACCCTTTCACGTCTGTCACATGTGCTCAGGGTGAACTTGCTCTCATCTGTGAAAAGCACAGGGCGCCAGTGGTAGACCTGCCAATATTGGTGTTCAATGGCAAATACCAATCCAGCTCTATGGTGCCAGGCAGTGAGCACAAGGCCCACTAGAGGACATAGGGCCCTCAAGCCACCCTCATGAAGTCTGTTTCTGATTGTTTAGTCAGAGACATTCACACCAGTGGCCTGCTGGAGGTCATTTTGTAGGGCTCTGGCTGTGCTCATCCTGTTCCTCCTTGCACAAAGGAGCAGATACTGGTCCTGCTGATGCGTTTGGGACCTTCTACGGCCCTCTCCAGCTCCCCTAGAGGAACTGCCTGTCTCCTTGAATCTCCTCCATGCTCTTGAGACTGTGCTGGGAGACACAGCAAACCTTTCTGCAATGGCAGGTATTGATGGGCCATCCTGGAGGAGTTGGACTGGCTGTGCTACCTCTGTAGGGTCCAGGTATGGCCTCATGCTACCAAAAGTAACACTGACCCGAGCCAAATGCAAAACTAGCAAAAACAAACAGGAAAGGTGAGTAGGGAAACAAATGTCAGTGGCCTCCACCTGCAAAACTATTCCTGTTTTGGGGATTGTCTGATGTTTGCCCATCTAGTGCACCTGTTGGTAATTTCATGAACACCAAAGCAGTGGAAAATTGATTAACAACCCCCCTCTGCGACTTACCTGACCAGATCAATATCCCAGGAGTTTCATTGACTTGATGGAATACTCTGAATTAAAAGTGTTCATTTAATTATTTTGAGCAGTGTATTTACATTTTTTTAAGTTTTAATATCAATGTAATTTATTTTCTTTCAATGTGTTATTGTGGTGTTTCATTTGATACGGGATATAACATGAAAGCACCGTACAGAGTGTTGTTTACTACTAATACATTCATCGCTTTTCACGCTCTTGAATTTACTCAGTCACTGTACTGAAATGTTTTTTGCAAAAGTACATTTAATTATTGACACCAAACTGAGCTCCTGCAGTAATGTGTGAGCTTCACTAACCCATAACATGCAAACTTACATAACTTGTTCCAAGGACATCACAGAGAGCCAAAGGAGACCACAGACAGAGAATAAAACCAGTCAGAGGTGTTAATATTACCCCATTTATGCATAAAACTAAAAAAACTAACCTGCAATTCCACTTGAATAACTATGTCACCTGTTTGGGAAAAACAAGGTGGTAACTTCTTGAAAGGGGTTTCATCCATCAACTACACTTAGGGTGCATTAACTTTAAAAGCAACCCAGAGGTTGGGCTGGCTTTATTTGGGTCCGAGGCTAAACGTGGTCCAAAGCCCTATGACAGTTCCTTACAATACACCCAAAGATGCCTCCCAGGATGAACATCATCAATCTTCTTTTGGTGGGGTTGGGCAGACTCCATTGGGGTCCTAAAAAAAATATGATCCAAAGCCTCATGAAAGTTCCTTGCTATATACCCAAAGATGCCTCCCAGAATGAACCTCTCTCTGATAAGTACAGGTGAAACTCAAAAAATTAGAATATTGTGCAAAAGTTCATTTATTTCAGTGCAGCAACTTAAAAGGTGAAACTATTATATGAGATAGACTCACTACATGCAAAGCAAGATAGTTCAAGCCGTGATTTCTCATCATTGTGATGATTATGGCTTACAGCTCATGAAAACCCCAAATCTACAATCTCAGAAAATGAGAATATTGTGAAAAGGTGGAATATTCTCGGCTCAAAGTGTCCCACTCTAATCAGCTCATTCAGCCATAACACCTGCAGAGGGTTCCTGAGCCTTTAAATGGTCTCTCAGTCTGGTTCAGTAGGAATCACAATCATGGGAAAGACTGCTGACCTGACACCATCACTGACACCCTCCATAAGGAGGGAAAGCCTCAAAAGGTAATTGCGAAAGAAGTTGGATGTTCCCAAAGTGCTGTATCAAAGCACATTAATAGAAAGTTATGTGGAAGGGAAAAGTGTGGAAGAAAAAGGTGCACAAGCAGCAGGGATGACCGCAGCCTGGAGAGGATTGTCAGGAAAAGGCCATTCAAAAGTGTTGGGGACTTTCACAAGGAGTGGACTGAGGCTGGAGTCAGTGCATCAAGAGCCACCACACACAGACGGATCCTGGACATGGGCTTCAAATGTCGTATTCCTCTTGTCAAGCCGCTGCTGAACAACAAACAACGTCAGAAGCGTCTTACCTGGGCTAAAGAAAAACAGACCTGGTCTGTTGCTCAGTGGTCCAAAGTCCTCTTTTCTGATGAGAGCAACTTTTGCATCTCATTTGGAAACCAAGGACCCCGAGTATGGAGGAAGAATGGAGAGGCCCAAGGACCCTGAGTATGGAGGAAGAATGGAGAGGCCCAAGGACCCCGAGTATGGAGGAAGAATGGAGAGGCCCAAGGACCCTGAGTATGGAGGAAGAATGGAGAGGCCCAAGGACCCCGAGTATGGAGGAAGAATGGAGAGGCCCAAGGACTCCTAGTATGGAGGAAGAATGGAGAGGCACAAGGACCCCGAGTATGGAGGAAGAATGGAGAGGCACAAGGACCCCGAGTTTGGAGGAAGAATGGAGAGGCCCAAGGACCCCGAGTATGGAGGAAGAATGGAGGGGCACAAGGACCCCGAGTATGGAGGAAGAATGGAGAGGCACACACTGCTAGATGCTTGAAGTCCAGTGTGAAGTTTCCAGTCTGTGTTGATTTGGGGAGCCATGTCATCTGCTGGTGTTGGCCCACTGTGCTTCATTAAGTCCAGGGTCAACGCAGCCATCTACCAGGAGATTTTGGAACACTTCATGCTTCCTTCCGTAGACGAGCTTTATGGGGATGCTGACTTCATTTTCCAGCAGGACTTGGCACCTGCCCACACTGCCAAAAGCACCAAAACCAGGTTCAATGACCGTGGGATTACTGTGCTTGATTGGCCAGCAAACTCGCCTGACCTGAACCCCATAGATAATCTATGGGGCATTGCCAAGAGAAAGATGAGAGACATGAGACCGAACAATGCAGAAGAGCTGAAGGCTGCTATTGAAGCATCCTGGTCTTCCATAACACCTCAGCAGTGCCACAGGCTGATAGCTTCCATGCCACGCTGCATTGAGGCAGTAATTGCTGCAAAAGGGGCCCAAACCAAGTACTGAATACATATGCAGCGTCTACTTTTCAGAGGTGCGATATTGTTCTATGTACAATCCTTGTTTTATTGATTGCATGGAATATTCTCATTTTCTGACATTGTGGATTTGGGGTTTTCATGAGCTGTAAGCCATAATCATCACAATGATGACAAATCACGGCTTGAACTATCTTGCTTTGCATGTAATGAGTCTCATATATTAGTTTCACCTTTTAAGTTGCTGCACTGAAATAAATGAACTTTTGCACCATATTCTAATTTTTCGAGTTTCACCTGTATAATACAGTATTATTGTGTTGAGGTTGAATAGACTCCAATGAGATTCTAGGCAAAACTGAGCCAAAGTCCTATGACAGTTTGCTTGCTATAGATGCCTCCCAAAATAAAACTCCTATGATAAGTATATGCTGTATCATTTTACCTATTTTGGCAAGGTTTGATGGACTCCAATGAGGTAATAGGCTAAGTAAAAGTCTCATGACAGTTCTATGCTATACACCAAAAAATACAATAGCTCCCACAATGAACCTTCACTGTCAAACACATGATTATACATTCTTTGGTGGAGATGAATGGACTCTAGTGACCCTAGGCAAAATGTGATCTAAATCCCTATGACAGTTACTTGCTATATACCAAAGGATGCCTTCTGGAACAAACTCTCTCTAATAAACACATCATTATGCTTCTTGTCTTGAGGTTGGATAGACTCCAGTCTCCAGTGGGGTCCTAGGAGTCAAAAACTGAAAAGGTGCCTCCCAGAATGAATCTTCTCTGATAAACACATCATTATGCTTTTTTGGTGAGGTTGGATTGACTCATGGGGCCCTAGGTAAAATGTTATCCTTAGTCCTACAACAATTGATATTGGATAGACTCTAATGGGGTCCTTGACAAAACTGATCCAAAGACCTAAGAAAGTTCCTTACTATACATCCAAAAATGTCTCCCGGAATAAACCTCCTCTGATAAATATATAAGTATGTCTCTTTTGGCAAAGTTGGGTGGACTGCAATAAAGTAATAGATCTCTGTTCCATACTATACACTCAAAGATACATCCTGGAATTAACCCTTTCTGATAAACACAACATTATATTTTCTTTGTTGGAGTTGGACAGACTTCAGTGGGGTCCTAGGCAAAATGGGATCCAACGTCCCATGACAGTTCCTTACTAGATACCCATATCACCCTCTGTGATAAATAATAGATTACGTCTTTTGGGGAGGTTGGATGGGCTCCAATGGGGTCCTAGGTAAAATGTGATCCAAAGCACCATGACAGTTCCTTACTATATACCCATATCACCTTCTGTGATAAATAATAGATTATGTCTTTTGGTGAGGTTGGGTGGACTCCAATGGGGTCCTGAGCAAAATGTGATCCCAGGACCCATGACAGTCCCTTACTATACACCCAAACATGGCTCCCTGAATGAACCCTTTCTGATAAACACACTTTCTTTGGTGGAGTTGGATGGACTCCAGTGAGGTCCTAGGCAAAATGTGATTTAAAGTACCATGACAGTTCCTTACTGTACAAGATGCCTCCCAGAATGAGCCCTCTGTGATAAATATATGATTATACCTCTTTTGGTGCAGTTGGATGGACTCCAATGGGGTCCTAGGCAAAATGTGATCCAAAGCACCATGACAGTTCCTTACTATACACCCAAAGATACCTTCCAGAATTAACCCCCTATATTAAGCGCCTCAATGTGCTTTCTTTGATAAAATGTGAACAGAGTACATCGGTGCCCTAATCGGAATGTTATCCAAAGTGCTACAACAGTTGAGGTAGGACAGTCTCCAATGAGGTCTTAGACAAATCTGATCCAAAGTTCCTTACTGTACATTGAAAAAGGTCTCACAGAATTAACTCTCTCTGATAAACACATCATTATGCTTCTTTCAGTACAATGAAGGGGAAAGGTGGCAAATGACAGATGATAGCTCTGGGCCATCCAAGGTTTTGGACCTGATAGCAGTTGAAGCCTCTAAAGTTCCTGTCAGTTCCTTACTATATACCCATATCACCCTCTGTGATAAATAATAGATTGTCTTTTGGTAAGGTTGGATGGATTCCAATGGGGTCCTGAGCAAAATGTGATCCCAAGACCCTTGACAATTCCTTACTATACACCCAAACATGGCTCCCGGAATGAACCCTTTCTAATAAACACATTATTATGCCTTCTTTGGTGGAGTTGGATGGACTCCAGTGAGGTCCTAGACAAAATGTGATTTAAAGTCCCATGACAGTTCCTTACTATACAAGATGCCTCCCAGAATGAGCCCACTGTGATAAATATATGATTATACCTCTTTTGGTGCAGTTGGATGGACTCCAATGGGGTCCTAGGTAAAATGCGATCCAAAGACCCATGACAGTTCCTTACTATATACCCATATCACCCTCTGTGATAAATAATAGATTATGTCTTTTGGTGAGATTGGGTGGACTCCAATGGGGTCCTGAGCAAAATGAGATCCCAAGAGCCTTGACAGGTCTTTACTATACACCAAAACATGGCTCCTGGAATGAACCCATTCTGATAAACACATTATTATACTTTCTTTGGTGGAGTTGGATGGACTCCAGTGAGGTCCTAGGCAAAATGTGATCCAAAGCACCATGAAAGTTCCTTACTATATACCCAAAGATGCCTCCCAGAATGAACCCCCTATAATAAGTGCCTCAATGTGCTCTCTTTGATAAAATGTGAACAGAGTACATCGGTGCCCTAAGTGGAATGTTATCCAAAGTGTTACAACAGTTGAGGTAGGACAGTCTCCAATGAGGTCTTAGACAAAACTGATCCAAAGTTCCTTACTGTACATTGAAAAAGGTCTCACAGGATTAACCCTCTCTGATAAACACATCATTATACTTCTTTTAGTACAATGAAGGGGAAAGGTGTCAAATGACAGATGATAGCTCTGGGGCATCCAAGGTTTTGGACCTGGTAGCAGTGGAAGCCTCTAAAGTTCCTGCCAGTTCCTTACTATATACCCATATCACCCTCTGTGATAAATAATAGATTATGTCTTTTGGTGAGATTGGGTGGACTCCAATGGGGTCCTGAGCAAAATGTGATCCCAAGACCCTTGACAGTTCCTTACTATACACCAAAACATGGCTCCTGGAATGAACCCTTTCTGATAAACACATTATTATACCTTTTTTGGTGGAGTTGGATGGACTCCAGTGAGGTCCTAGGCAAAATGTGATTTAAAGTCCCATGATAGCTCCTTACTCTACAAGATGCCTCCCAGAATGAGCCCTATGTGATAAATATATGATTATACCACTTTTGGTGCAGTTGGATGGACTCCAATGGGGTCCTAGGCAAAATGTGATCCAAAGCACCATGACAGTTCCTTACTATACACCCAAAGATGCCTCCTGGAATTAACCCTTTCTGATAAACACATCATTATATTTTCTTTGTTGGAGTTGGACAGACTTCAGTGGGGTCCTAGGCAAAATGGGATCCAAAGTCCCATGACAGTTCCTTACTAGATACCCATATCACCCTCTGTGATAAATAATAGATTACGTCTTTTGGTGAGGTTGGATGGACTCCAATGGGGTCCTGAGCAAAATGTGATCCCAGGACCCATGACAGTCCCTTACTATACATCCAAACATGGCTCCCTGAATGAACCCTTTCTGATAAACACATTATTATACCTTCTTTGGTGGAGTTGGATGGACTCCAGTGAGGTCCTAGGCAAAATGTGATTTAAAGTCCCATGACAGTTCCTTACTATATAATATGCCTCCCAGAATGAGCCCTCTGTGATAAATATATGATTATACCTCTTTTGGTGCAGTTGGATGGACTCCAATGGGGTCCTAGGCAAAATGTGATCCAAAGCACCATGACAGTTCCTTACTATACACCCAAAGATGCCTCCCAGAATGAACCCCCTATAATAAGCGCCTCAATGTGCTTTCTTTGATAAAATATGAACAGAGTACATCGCTGCCCTAAGCGGAATGTTATCCAAAGAGCTACAACAGTTGAGGTAGGACAGTCTCCAATGAGGTCTGAGACAAAACTGATCCAAAGTTCCTTACTGTACATTGAAAAAGGTCTCACAGGATTAACCCTCTCTGATAAACACATCATTATGCTTCTTTTAGTACAATGAAGGGGAAAGGTGGCAAATGACAGATGATAGCTCTGGGCCATTAAAGGTTTTGGACCTGATAGCAGTTGAAGCCTCTAAAGTTCCTGTCAGTTCCTTACTATATACCCATATCACCCTCTGTGATAAATAATAGATTGTCTTTTGGTAAGGTTGGATGGATTCCAATGGGGTCCTGAGCAAAATGTGATCCCAAGACCCTTGACAATTCCTTACTATACACCCAAACATGGCTCCCGGAATGAACCCTTTCTAATAAACACATTATTATGCCTTCTTTGGTGGAGTTGGATGGACTCCAGTGAGGTCCTAGGCAAAATGTGATTTAAAGTCCCATGACAGTTCCTTACTATACAAGATGCCTCCCAGAATGAGCCCACTGTGATAAATATATGATTATACCTCTTTTGGTGCAGTTGGATGGACTCCAATGGGGTCCTAGGTAAAATGCGATCCAAAGACCCATGACAGTTCCTTACTATATACCCATATCACCCTCTGTGATAAATAATAGATTATGTCTTTTGGTGAGATTGGGTGGACTCCAATGGGGTCCTGAGCAAAATGAGATCCCAAGAGCCTTGACAGGTCTTTACTATACACCAAAACATGGCTCCTGGAATGAACCCTTTCTGATAAACACATTATTATACTTTCTTTGGTGGAGTTGGATGGACTCCAGTGAGGTCCTAGGCAAAATGTGATCCAAAGCACCATGACAGTTCCTTACTATATACCCAAAGATGCCTCCCAGAATGAACCCCCTATAATAAGCGCCTCAATGTGCTCTCTTTGATAAAATGTGAACAGAGTACATCGGTGCCCTAAGTGGAATGTTATCCAAAGAGCTACAACTAGAGATGAGCGAATCGAAGTATCCGAAGTGGAATTCGAGTCGAATATCGGAAAAATTTCGATTCGTGCCGAATCCGAAAAACAGCCTAATTCGGACGCGCGAATCGAAATTTTTCCGAAAATGGCGGCTGACATGTGCGGCGACGGAGCGGGGATGTCGGGGAAGGCGCGCAGACAAGGCGCGCTGCCCCATAATGCATTCCTCAACGACATGTGATCGCATCAGCCAATCAGCAGCCAGCCAGCCAGCACTGTGTAATGGTCGAGGTATATATAGCGGCCATTTTGGAAATCTTCATTTGCCTGCAGTCATTGAACAGAGGCAGACCGCTCTGTACTAGGGACAGGGACAGAGTTAGGGCCACAGAAACGAGAATTGGGGACAGAGAGAAGTTACTTAGGGACAGAGAACCATTACTCAGGGACACAGACTTGTTAATGAGGGCCACAGAATCGTTATTTAGGGACAAAGAAACGCTAGTTAGGGCCACAGAATTCATACTCAGGGACAGACAGAATTGTTACTCAGTGCCAGAGAATTGTTACTTAGGGCCACAGAAACGTTATTAGGGCCACAGAATTTTTACTCAGGGACAGACAGAATTGTTACTGAGTGCCAGAGAATTGTTACTCAGGGACAGACAGAATTGTTACTGAGTGCCAGAGAATTCTTACTCAGGGCCACAGAATTCATTCTCAGGGACAGACAGAATTGTTACTCAGGGACAGACAGAATTGTTACTGAGTGCCAGAGAATTGTTACTCAGGGACAGACAGAATTGTTACTGAGTGCCAGAGAATTGTTACTCAGGGACAGACAGAATTGTTACTGAGTGCCAGAGAATTGTTACTCAGGGACAGACAGAATTGTTACTGAGTGCCAGAGAATTGTTACTCTCACAGACACAAAATTGTTACTTGCACAGACACAGAATTGTTACTTGCACAGACACACAATTGTTACTCAGGGCCACTGAATTCATACTCAGGGACAGACAGAATTGTTACTGAGTGCCAGAGAATTCTTACTCAGGGCCACAGAATTCATACTCAGGGACAGACAGAATTGTTACTCAGGGACAGACAGAATTGTTACTGAGTGCCAGAGAATTGTTACTCAGGGACAGACAGAATTGTTACTGAGTGCCAGAGAATTCTTACTCAGGGACAGACAGAATTGTTACTGAGTGCCAGAGAATTGTTACTCTCACAGACACAAAATTGTTACTTGCACAGACACAGAATTGTTACTCGCACAGAGACAGAATTGTTACTCAGGGCCACAGAATTCATACTCAGGGACAGACAGAATTGTTACTGAGTGCCAGAGAATTGTTACTCAGGGACAGACAGAATTGTTACTGAGTGCCAGAGAATTGTTACTCTCACAGACACAAAATTGTTACTTGCACAGACACAGAATTGTTACTTGCACAGACACACAATTGTTACTCAGGGCCACAGAATTCATACTCAGGGACAGACAGAATTGTTACTGAGTGCCAGAGAATTCTTACTCAGGGCCACAGAATTCATACTCAGGGACAGACAGAATTGTTACTCAGGGACAGACAGAATTGTTACTGAGTGCCAGAGAATTGTTACTCAGGGACAGACAGAATTGTTACTGAGTGCCAGAGAATTGTTACTCTCACAGACACAAAATTGTTACTTGCACAGACACAGAATTGTTACTTGCACAGACACACAATTGTTACTCAGGGCCACAGAATTCATACTCAGGGACAGACAGAATTGTTACTGAGTGCCAGAGAATTGTTACTCAGGGACAGACAGAATTGTTACTGAGTGCCAGAGAATTGTTACTCTCACAGACACAAAATTGTTACTTGCACAGACACAGAATTGTTACTCGCACAGAGACAGAATTGTTACTCAGGGCCACAGAATTCATACTCAGGGACAGACAGAATTGTTACTGAGTGCCAGAGAATTGTTACTCAGGGAAGACAGAATTGTTACTGAGTGCCAGAGAATTGTTACTCAGGGACAGACAGAATTGTTACTGAGTGCCAGAGAATTGTTACTCTCACAGACACAAAATTGTTACTTGCACAGACACAGAATTGTTACTCGCACAGAGACAGAATTGTTACTCAGGGCCACAGAATTCATACTCAGGGACAGACAGAATTGTTACTGAGTGCCAGAGAATTGTTACTCAGGGACAGACAGAATTGTTACTGAGTGCCAGAGAATTGTTACTCTCACAGACACAAAATTGTTACTTGCACAGACACAGAATTGTTACTTGCACAGACACACAATTGTTACTGAGTGCCAGAGAATTGTTACTCAGGGACAGACAGAATTGTTACTGAGTGCCAGAGAATTGTTACTCAGGGACAGACAGAATTGTTACTGAGTGCCAGAGAATTGTTACTCAGGGACAGACAGAATTGTTACTGAGTGCCAGAGAATTGTTACTCGCACAGACACAAAATTGTTACTTGCACAGACACAAAATTGTTACTTGCACAGACACAGAATTGTTACTCGCACAGAAACAGAATTGTTACTCAGGGCCACAGAATTCATACTCAGGGACAGACAGAATTGTTACTGAGTGCCAGAGAATTGTTACTCAGGGACAGACAGAATTGTTACTGAGTGCCAGAGAATTGTTACTCAGGGACAGACAGAATTGTTACTGAGTGCCAGAGAATTGTTACTCTCACAGACACAAAATTGTTACTTGCACAGACACAGAATTGTTACTCGCACAGAGACAGAATTGTTACTCAGGGCCACAGAATTCATACTCAGGGACAGACAGAATTGTTACTGAGTGCCAGAGAATTGTTACTCAGGGACAGACAGAATTGTTACTGAGTGCCAGAGAATTGTTACTCTCACAGACACAAAATTGTTACTTGCACAGACACAGAATTGTTACTTGCACAGACACACAATTGTTACTGAGTGCCAGAGAATTGTTACTCAGGGACAGAAAGAATTGTTACTGAGTGCCAGAGAATTGTTACTCAGGGACAGACAGAATTGTTACTGAGTGCCAGAGAATTGTTACTCAGGGACAGACAGAATTGTTACTGAGTGCCAGAGAATTGTTACTCGCACAGACACAAAATTGTTACTTGCACAGACACAAAATTGTTACTTGCACAGACACAGAATTGTTACTCGCGCAGACACAGAATTGTTACTCAGGGCCACAGAATTCATACTCAGGGACAGACAGAATTGTTACTGAGTGCCAGAGAATTGTTACTCAGGGACAGACAGAATTGTTACTGAGTGCCAGAGAATTGTTACTCAGGGACAGACAGAATTGTTACTGAGTGCCAGAGAATTGTTACTCAGGGACAGACAGAATTGTTACTGAGTGCCAGAGAATTGTTACTCGCACAGACACAAAATTGTTACTTGCACAGACACAGAATTGTTACTCGCACAGACACAGAATTGTTACTCGCACAGACACAGAATTGTTACTCAGGGCCACAGAATTCATACTCAGGGACAGACAGAATTGTTACTGAGTGCCAGAGAATTGTTACTCAGGGACACCTAATCGTTGAATTAAATAGTATGTCAGACAACATGCAGAGGAGTGGCAGAGGAGGCAATGTTTTAGGAGCGAGCAGACGTGGCAGCAGAGGAAGGGGTCGAGGCAGCAGTATTCGCAGCCAGAGGCCAGTGCTCCCGGTGTCATCCAGCGGTCGTGTCTCCACCGACAACCCTGCCGTCATTGATTGGTTGGCTCGGTCGTCTTCCTCTTCCCAGGTCACCTCTGACACCTACAGCCAACGGTCGGTGGGTACGTCAGACACAACCGTTAGTTGGCATGGCCCGGGACCAAGCCCACTGAAATCACGTGTCCTCTACCTGCCCCTGTCCTTTGCTGTTCCCTCACCAAGCGAAGTATCGCATGCTGTGGGCTCAGCCCCACTGTACAGTGAGGAAGAGCTAACAGAGGGCGGTCAGGAACGGGGGGAGACATCGGCCTTTTCAGCAGCCAAGCGAACAAGTACTGGCGAGGAGAGTGGCTCGGTAGCCGGTCTAGAGACAGGTCTGTCTCCTGACCCAGACGCAGCCGAGGGGGCTAGTAGTGAGGCGGAGACCCTACTTGATGATGAGGAGGTTGATCGCACTTGGCAGCCTCGTCGTCATCAGGCAATTTCTTCCGCATCATCAGGAGAAGAGGGTGGCAGCTTGGCAGCGAGCAAAACAGTCGGTGGGTTGCCCAGGAGACAGCAGACTCGGTGGTGTGGCAATTTTTCCTCAAGCCGCCCGAGGAAGTAAATGTAGCCGTATGTCGACTATGTGGCCAGAAATGCAAGCGTGGCCAGGGGGCCCATGTTGGGACTACAGCGTTGCGTCAGCATATGCAGCGTCACCATTCGGTGGCCTGGGAAAACCGTGATAAACATACGGCGGTTCTGCCTGCCCCAGCCCCCGCTCCATCACCCGCTCCGTTACTTGCTCCGTCACCCGACGTCGTCAATCGCCCTCTATCAGCCAGTCAAGGCTCCAACACCTCTGCTGAGGGGAGTTGTCGCTCATTGGCATCTTCCGCTCGTTCAGATGCTCCTTCTCCTGCTACTCCTCTTCTCGGATTCCGTCAACAGTCTTTCTTGGAATCCGTATCCAAGAGACAACAGTTTGCGAGCACGCACCCGACGGTGCAAAAGCTGAACGTCCTCCTGTCCAAGTTGCTGGTGCTGCAGTCCCTCCCTTTCCAACTGGTGGACTCAGCACCTTTCCGAGAAATGATGGCTTGTGCCGCGCCGCGGTGGAGAGTGCCAAGCCGTCATTTCTTTGCCCAAAAGGCAGTGCCAGCCCTGCATTCACATGTAGAAGAGATGGTGGGCCAGTCTTTGAGCATGTCGGTCTCTGCCAAAGTGCACGGCAGCGCCGACGTGTGGAGCTGTAACTACGGTCAGGGACAGTACATGTCATTTACGGCCCACTGGGTGAACGTGGTGCCGGCACAGCCGCACCAGCAACTTGGACAGGTCACGACGCTTTTGCCTCCACGTTTGCACGTCCTTGGTCCAGCAAGCATGTCCGCCTCTACCACCTCTTTTTCCGCCGTGTCCTCAGCCGCCACCCCCGTGCCAAGTCCCATTACCCGACCGGCATATCACATGTGCAGGGCGCAACGGTGTCACGCTGTGCTGCACCTGGTATGCCTTGGCGAACGTAGTCACACAGGGGAGGAACTGCTGAGTGTAATGAACAGAGAAATCGACAGATGGCTGTCTCCGCGCAAACTAAAAATCGGAACCATGTTGACTGACAACGGAAAGAACATGGTGTCTGCTCTGCGTCAAGGAAGGTTGTGCCATGCGCCATGCATGGCTCACGTGTTCAATCTGGTTGTCAAGCGGTTCCTAAAATCCACCATCCCACTGCAAGACATCCTTAAAATGTCACGTAAACTGTGCATGCATTTCAGCCATTCCTACACCGCAAAGAACACCCTCATTGAGCTGCAGCGGCAGAACGGAATTCCACAGCATCGCCTGATCTGCGACGTTGCAACAAGGTGGAATTCAACCCTACACATGTTAGACCGCCTTTACGAGCAGCGAAAGGCCATCACCGATTTCCTGATGTTACAAGCGGATAAAGGTACTCCCCTGTGTAACTTAGATGTCAGCCATTGGCAGCTCATGCGTGACACCTGCCGCTTGCTCAGGCCCTTTGAGGAGGCCACGCTATTCGTGAGTCGGCAGGACTATGGGATGAACGACGTCATTCCTCTGTTGCACGTCCTGGAACAAATGCTGTTAACAATGGCTGGTCAGGGTGCGGTAGACGTGGCGCACAGATCTCAACGCCACATGACCCCTGTGGGGGCAGGACAGGAAGAAGAGGAGGAGGTAGAGGAGGACATTTGTGCTCAGGAATTATTGAGTGAAATGGGTGGTTTTTCCACTCAGCGGACAGGAGTGGAGGAGCAGGAGCATCTGGTAGAGGAGGAGGAGGAGGAGACAGAGGACCCAGACGCACCGTGGCAGTATGCTGTGGAGATGGAGGCAGGGAGTCCCTCGCATTCCTTGGCACAAATGGCCCATAGCATGCTCGGTTGCTTGCGTAGCGACAGCCGAATAATAACCATCAGACAGAGGGATGACTTTTGGCTGTCCACCTTGTTGGACCCTCGCTACCGGTCCAAAATGGTGGCCTTTTTCACACCTGCTGAGAGGGAGGCCAAAATTACGTACTATAAAAACCACCTATGTAGTCAGTTGGTCTCTGCCTTTGTGCGCCATCGTCCATCCTCAGACACTGTGGGCCCTGTGCGCTCGCGTTCCGCTGGCATGGCAGCAGGGGAGGGGTGGGGTGGTAGGAGCAGTGGCAGCTCCACCAGCAGCGGCTGCCTCAGTCTGCAGTCGATGATGAGTAGCTTTCTTCACCAGCGCAGTGAGGAAACTACTAACCAGCCGCAGCAGCAGCAGCAGCATCAGGTGGACCTGGAGCAGGAGCTCAAACAACAGGCTTGGGCCTACTTGGACAGCACCCTGCCAACCGAGGTAGACAATCCCCTTGACTACTGGGCAACGAAACTTGACCTTTGGCCCCAACTAGCTGAATTTGCCCTTGAAAGGCTGTCATGCCCGGCCAGTAGCGTGGCATCGGAGCGCGTGTTTAGTGCGGCAGGAGGTATTGTAACTCCGCGGAGGACACGACTGTCCACCCAAAGTGTGGAGAGACTCACGTTTGTGAAAATGAATCAGGCGTGGATTAGTCTGGATTTCAAACCACCAGTTCCTGACACAACTGACTAAATCCGCCATGAATCATGCCTCAAACATGTGCCACTTTCAGGTCTCCTCACACTGCTGGTGTGTTGAATTTTTTGACATAGGGTGCTGGCAGATTACGGGCCTCCTATAGCTGCTGCCAGGCCCCTAATCTGCCATAGGCCCCTATATACCACCTCCTCCTGCTGCTGCCAGGTCCAGAGTCTCTCATGGGTCCCTGTACGGCCTCCCATTGCTGCTGTCTCCATCGCCACACTCTGCTGCCATGTGCCACTTTCAGGTCTCTTCACACTGCTGGTGTGTTAAATTTTTTGACATAGGGTGCAGGCAGATTACGGGCCTCACATAGCTGCTGCCAGGCCCCTAATCTGCCATGGGCCCCTATATACCACCTCCTCCTGCTGCTGCCAGGTCCAGAGTCTCTCATGGGTCCCTGTACGGCCTCCCATTGCTGCTGTCTCCATCGCCACACTCTGCTGCCATGTGCCACTTTCAGGTCTCTTCACACTGCTGGTGTGTTAAATTTTTTGACATAGGGTGCTGCAAGATAACGGGCCTCACATAGCTGCTGCCAGGCCCCTAATCAGCCATGGGCCCCTATACCGCCTCCTCCTGCTGCTGCCAGGTCCAGAGTCTCTCATGCCATGTGCCACTTTCAGGTCTCTTCACACTGCTGGTGTGTTAAATTTTTTGACATAGGGTGCAGGCAGATTACGGGCCTCACATAGCTGCTGCCAGGCCCCTAATCTGCCATAGGCCCCTATATACCGCCTCCTCATGCTGCTGCCAGGTCCAGAGTCTCTCATGGGTCCCTGTACGGCCTCCCATTGCTGCTTTCTCCATCGCCACACTCTGCTGCCATGTGCCACTTTCAGGTCTCTTCACACTGCTGGTGTGTTAAATTTTTTGACATAGGGTGCAGGCAGATTACGGGCCTCACATAGCTGCTGCCAGGCCCCTAATCTGCCATGGGCCCCTATATACCGCCTCCTCATGCTGCTGCCAAGTCCAGAGTCTGTCATGGTCCCTGTACGGCCTCCCATTGCTGCTGTCTCCATCGCCACACTCTGCTGCCATGTGCCACTTTCAGGTCTCTTCACACTGCTGGTGTGTTAAATTTTTTGACATAGGGTGCAGGCAGATTACGGGCCTCACATAGCTGCTGCCAGGCCCCTAATCTGCCATGGGCCCCTATATACCGCCTCCTCATGCTGCTGCCAAGTCCAGAGTCTGTCATGGTCCCTGTACGGCCTCCCATTGCTGCTGTCTCCATCGCCACACTCTGCTGCCATGTGCCACTTTCAGGTCTCTTCACACTGCTGGTGTGTTTAATTTTTTGACATAGGGTGCAGGCAGATTACGGGCCTCACATAGCTGCTGCCAGGCCCCTAATCTGCCATGGGCCCCTATATACCGCCTCCTCATGCTGCTGCCAAGTCCAGAGTCTGTCATGGTCCCTGTACGGCCTCCCATTGCTGCTGTCTCCATCGCCACACTCTGCTGCCATGTGCCACTTTCAGGTCTCTTCACACTGCTGGTGTGTTAAATTTTTTGACATAGGGTGCAGGCAGATTACGGGCCTCACATAGCTGCTGCCAGGCCCCTAATCTGCCATGGGCCCCTATATACCACCTCCTCCTGCTGCTGCCAGGTCCAGAGTCTCTCATGGGTCCCTGTACGGCCTCCCATTGCTGCTGTCTCCATCGCCACACTCTGCTGCCATGTGCCACTTTCAGGTCTCTTCACACTGCTGGTGTGTTAAATTTTTTGACATAGGGTGCTGCAAGATAACGGGCCTCACATAGCTGCTGCCAGGCCCCTAATCAGCCATGGGCCCCTATACCGCCTCCTCCTGCTGCTGCCAGGTCCAGAGTCTCTCATGCCATGTGCCACTTTCAGGTCTCTTCACACTGCTGGTGTGTTTAATTTTTTGACATAGGGTGCAGGCAGATTACGGGCCTCACATAGCTGCTGCCAGGCCCCTAATCTGCCATGGGCCCCTATATACCGCCTCCTCATGCTGCTGCCAAGTCCAGAGTCTGTCATGGTCCCTGTACGGCCTCCCATTGCTGCTGTCTCCATCGCCACACTCTGCTGCCATGTGCCACTTTCAGGTCTCTTCACACTGCTGGTGTGTTAAATTTTTTGACATAGGGTGCAGGCAGATTACGGGCCTCACATAGCTGCTGCCAGGCCCCTAATCTGCCATGGGCCCCTATATACCGCCTCCTCATGCTGCTGCCAAGTCCAGAGTCTGTCATGGTCCCTGTACGGCCTCCCATTGCTGCTGTCTCCATCGCCACACTCTGCTGCCATGTGCCACTTTCAGGTCTCTTCACACTGCTGGTGTGTTAAATTTTTTGACATAGGGTGCAGGCAGATTACGGGCCTCACATAGCTGCTGCCAGGCCCCTAATCTGCCATAGGCCCCTATATACCGCCTCCTCATGCTGCTGCCAAGTCCAGAGTCTGTCATGGTCCCTGTACGGCCTCCCATTGCTGCTGTCTCCATCGCCACACTCTGCTGCCATGTGCCACTTTCAGGTCTCTTCACACTGCTGGTGTGTTAAATTTTTTGACATAGGGTGCAGGCAGATTACGGGCCTCACATAGCTGCTGCCAGGCCCCTAATCTGCCATGGGCCCCTATATACCACCTCCTCCTGCTGCTGCCAGGTCCAGAGTCTCTCATGGGTCCCTGTACGGCCTCCCATTGCTGCTGTCTCCATCGCCACACTCTGCTGCCATGTGCCACTTTCAGGTCTCTTCACACTGCTGGTGTGTTAAATTTTTTGACATAGGGTGCTGCAAGATAACGGGCCTCACATAGCTGCTGCCAGGCCCCTAATCAGCCATGGGCCCCTATACCGCCTCCTCCTGCTGCTGCCAGGTCCAGAGTCTCTCATGCCATGTGCCACTTTCAGGTCTCTTCACACTGCTGGTGTGTTTAATTTTTTGACATAGGGTGCAGGCAGATTACGGGCCTCACATAGCTGCTGCCAGGCCCCTAATCTGCCATGGGCCCCTATATACCGCCTCCTCATGCTGCTGCCAAGTCCAGAGTCTGTCATGGTCCCTGTACGGCCTCCCATTGCTGCTGTCTCCATCGCCACACTCTGCTGCCATGTGCCACTTTCAGGTCTCTTCACACTGCTGGTGTGTTAAATTTTTTGACATAGGGTGCAGGCAGATTACGGGCCTCACATAGCTGCTGCCAGGCCCCTAATCTGCCATGGGCCCCTATATACCGCCTCCTCATGCTGCTGCCAAGTCCAGAGTCTGTCATGGTCCCTGTACGGCCTCCCATTGCTGCTGTCTCCATCGCCACACTCTGCCATGTGCCACTTTCAGGTCTCTTCACACTGCTGGTGTGTTTAATTTTTTGACATAGGGTGCAGGCAGATTACGGGCCTCACATAGCTGCTGCCAGGCCCCTAATCTGCCATAGGCCCCTATATACCGCCTCCTCATGCTGCTGCCAGGTCCAGAGTCTCTCATGGGTCCCTGTACGGCCTCCCATTGCTGCTTTCTCCATCGCCACACTCTGCCATGTGCCACTTTCAGGTCTCCTCACACACTGCTGGTGTGTTGAATTTTTTGACATAGGGTGCTGGCAGATTACGGGCCTCCCATAGCTGCTGCCAGGCCCCTAATCTGCCATGGGCCCCTATATACCGCCTCCTCATGCTGCTGCCAAGTCCAGAGTCTGTCATGGGTCCCTGTACGGCCTCCCATTGCTGCTGTCTCCATCGCCACACTCTGCCATGTGCCACTTTCAGGTCTCCTCACACACTGCTGGTGTGTAGAATTTTTTGACATAGGGTGCTGGCAGATTACGGGCCTCCCATAGCTGCTGCCAGGCCCCTAATCTGCCATGGGCCCCTATATACCGCCTCCTCATGCTGCTGCCAAGTCCAGAGTCTGTCATGGGTCCCTGTACGGCCTCCCATTGCTGCTGTCTCCATCGCCACACTCTGCCATGTGCCACTTTCAGGTCTCCTCACACTGCTGGTGTGTTGAATTTTTTGACATAGGGTGCTGGCAGATTACGGGCCTCCTATAGCTGCTGCCAGGCCCCTAATCTGCCATGGGCCCCTATATACCGCCTCCTCATGCTGCTGCCAAGTTCAGAGTCTGTCATGGGTCCCTGTACGGCCTCCCATTGCTGCTGTCTCCATCGCCACACTCTGCCATGTGCCACTTTCAGGTCTCCTCACACTGCTGGTGTGTTGAATTTTTTGACATAGGGTGCTGGCAGATTACGGGCCTCCTATAGCTGCTGCCAGGCCCCTAATCTGCCATAAGCCCCTATATACCGCCTCCTCATGCTGCTGCCAAGTCCAGAGTCTGTCATGGGTCCCTGTACGGCCTCCCATTGCTGCTGTCTCCATCGCCACACTCTGCCATGTGCCACTTTCAGGTCTCCTCACACACTGCTGGTGTGTTGAATTTTTTGACATAGGGTGCTGGCAGATTACGGGCCTCCTATAGCTGCTGCCAGGCCCCTAATCTGCCGTAGGCCCCTATATACCGCCTCCTCATGCTGCTGCCAGGTCCAGAGTCTCTCATGGGTCCCTGTACGGCCTCCCATTGCTGCTGTCTCCATCGCCACACTCTGCCATGTGCCACTTTCAGGTCTCCTCACACTGCTGGTGTGTTCCATTTTTTGTCATAGGGTGCTGGCAGATTATGGGCCTCCCATAACTGCTGCCAGGCCCCTAATCTGCCATGGGCCCCTATACCGACTCCTCATGCTGTGACGTTGCAACAAGGTGGAATTCAACCCTACATATGTTAGACCGCCTTTACGAACAGCAAAAGGCCATCACAGATTTCCTGATGTTAAAAGCAGATAAAGGTACTCCCTGTGTAACTTAGATGTCAGCCATTGGCAGCTCATGCGTGACACCTGCGCTTGCTCAGGCCCTTTGAGGAGGCCACGCTATTCGTGAGTCGGCAGGACTATGGGATGAACGACGTCATTCCTCTGTTGCACGTCCTGGAACAAATGCTGTTAACAATGGCTGGTCAGGGTGCGGTAGACGTGGCGCACAGATCTCAACGCCACATGGCCCCTGTGGGGGCAGGACTGGAAGAAGAGGAGGAGGTAGAGGAGGACATTGGTGCTCAGGAATTATTGAGTGAAATGGGTGGTTTTTCCACTCAGCGGACAGGAGTGGAGGAGCAGGAGCATCTGGTAGAGGAGGAGGAAGAGGAGACAGAGGACCTAGACGCACCGTGGCAGTATGCTGTGGAGATGGAGGCAGGGAGTCCCTCGCATTCCTTGGCACAAATGGCCCATAGCATGCTCGGTTGCTTGCGTAGCGACAGCCGAATAATAACCATCAGACAGAGGGATGACTTTTGGCTGTCCACCTTGTTGGACCCTCGCTACCGTTCAAAAATGGTGGCCTTTTTCACACCTGCTGAGAGGGAGGCCAAAATAACGTACTATAAAAAACACCTATGTAGTCAGCTGGTCTCTGCCTGTCTGCGCCAACGTCCATCCTCAGACACTGTGGGCCCTGTGCGCTCGTGTTCCGCTGCCATGGCAGCAGGGGAGGGGTGGGGTGGTAGGAGCAGTGGCAGCTCCACCAGCAGCGGCTGCCTCAGTCTGCAGTCGATGATGAGTAGCTTTCTTCACCAGCGCAGTGAGGAAACTACTAACCAGCCGCAGCAGCAGCAGCAGCATCAGGTGGACCTGGAGCAGGACCTCAAACAACAGGCTTAGGCCTACTTGGACAGCACCCTGCCAACCGAGGTAGACAATCCCCTTGACTACTGGGCAACGAAACTTGACCTTTGGCCCCAACTAGCTGAATTTGCCCTTGAAAGGCTGTCATGCCCGGCCAGTAGCGTGGCATCGGAGCGCGTGTTTAGTGCGGCAGGAGGTATTGCAACTCCGCGGAGGACACGACTGTCCACCCAAAGTGTGGAGAGACTCACGTTTGTGAAAATGAATCAGGCGTGGATTAGTCTGGATTTCAAACCACCAGTTCCTGACACAACTGACTAAATCCGCCATGAATCATGCCCCAAACATGTGCCACTTTCAGGTCTCCTCACACTGCTGGTGTGTTCCATTTTTTGTCATAGGGTGCTGGCAGATTACGGGCCTCCCATAGCTGCTGCCAGGCCCCTAATCTGCCATGGGCCCCTATACCGCCTCCTCATGCTGCTGCCAAGTCCAGAGTCTCTCATGGGTCCCTGTACGGCCTCCCATTGCTGCTGCCTCCATCGCCACACTCTGCCATGTGCCACTTTCAGGTCTCCTCACACTGCTGGTGTGTTCCATTTTTTGTCATAGGGTGCTGGCAGATTACGGGCCTCCCATAGCTGCTGCCAGGCCCCTAATCTGCCATGGGCCCCTATACCGCCTCCTCATGCTGCTGCCAGGTCCAGAGTCTCTCATGGGTCCCTGTACGGCCTCCCATTGCTGCTGTCTCCATCGCCACACTCTGCCATGTGCCACTTTCAGGTCTCCTCACACTGCTGGTGGGTTCCATTTTTTGTCATAGGGTGCTGGCAGATTACGGGCCTCCCATAGCTGCTGCCAGGCCCGTAATCTGCCATGGGCCCCCGTACCGACTCCTCATGCTGCTGCCAGGCCCGTAATCTGTCATGGGCCACTGTTGTCGCTTGTTGGCATATTCCGCTCGTTCAGATGCTCCTTCTCCTGCTACTCCTCTTCACGGATTCCGTCAGCAGTCTTTCTTGGAATCCGTTTCCAAGAGACAACAGTTTGCGAGCACGCACCCGACGGTGCAGAAGCTGAACGTCCTCCTGTCCAAGTTGCTGCTGCCAGGCTCGTAATCTGTCATGCGCCCCTGTACCGCCTCCTCATGCTGCTGCCAGGTCCAGAGTGTGTCATGGGCCCCCGTACCGACTCCTCATGCTGCTGCCAGGCCCGTAATCTGTCATGGGCCCCTGTACCGCCTCCCCATGCTGCTGCCAGGTCCAGAGTGTGTCATGGGTCCCTGTACGGCCTCCCATTGCTGCTGCCAGGCCCGTAATCTGCCATGGGCCCCTGTACCGACTCCTCATGCTGCTGCCAGGCCCGTAATCTGTCATGGGCCCCTGTACCGCCTCCTCATGCTGCTGCCAGGTCCAGAGTGTGTCATGGGTCCCTGTACGGCCTCCCATTGCTGCTGTCTCTATCGCCACACTCTGCCATGTGCCACTTTCAGGTCTCCTCACACTGCTGGTGGTTTCCATTTTTGTCATAGGGTGCTGTATGGCCTCCCATTGCTGCTGCCTCCACCGCCACACTGTGGCTCCACACTCTGGTTTTGGCCCCGTGACTGCCCAAATGAGTGAAGTGTGCGGTGATTCTAAGATCGACGGCACTCATCTGCATGTCATACTGACTGACAGTATTATTTCTCTTCCCCAGCAGACTCCAAGGGCATTTAAATTAAAGGTACAGTGTTCTGCACTAATATTAAGTCTCTCTGAAGCCTAGAAACACCCTTTTTTAAGTTAAATTCACAGCGAATTTATTCGACTCGAATCGAATATTGTCCACGAATTCGCCGAATCAGTCGAATCGAATTTTTCATTTCTTCGCTCATCTCTAGCTACAACAGTTGAGGTAGGACAGTCTCCAATGAGGTCTTAGACAAAACTGATCCAAAGTTCCTTACTGTACATTGAAAAAGGTCTCACAGGATTAACCCTCTCTGATAAACACATCATTATACTTCTTTTAGTACAATGAAGGGGAAAGGTGTCAAATGACAGATGATAGCTCTGGGGCATCCAAGGTTTTGGACCTGGTAGCAGTGGAAGCCTCCAAAGTCCCTGTAGCTATGCTATCAGTATTCCCAGTCCTACCGTGTGTAATACAAACGCTTTATAATCAACCTGGGACGTGCCATTGCTGTTGAACACAAACAATTTGTTGCAGCAATCCTAATTATTCCAGGCTTATGAAGATAATTATATATAAGCCGTGCTTGAATTAGATTATGCTAGCAGAAGATATTGAGTGTTGGATATGGAATAAAGGCATTCACGCTGTCTATTGAAACTGAAGAGTAAGATGGATTTCAAAGGTATAAAAGCAAAACCAGCAGGAAATACCATATGAGTTTCATGCCATTGTGCTGAGATACACAGACATTAAGAAGTTCTACTAAGACACAAAGACACCATAGGGTGGAATGAGGGGTGGGGGGGGGGGGGGGACAGAAGAGGAAGGTTGAAGTGAATTGTGAGGCTTATTTAAAGTGAACCTGTTAGCCAGCAGCATTGAACAACATGTCAGAAATATCAATTTACATTTTCATATTCAAGAAATATTAGACAAATCTGATTTTTTTATTGCACTGAAGACACATTTAATGGGTACTTGTGGGCCCTGGAAGGCTGCTAAACAAGCAACTGTCATCCAAATGGCAAGGGACAGTCCCCTACAAACCCCAATGAGTGGTCCGGGGCAGACTGACCATTTGGAAACTCGGGCACCGCCCAAGGGCCCAGAGTCAGTAGGGGGCCCCATGAAATACCCCTTGTACCTTTTTCATAAGCTTTTTTGAGTTTGGGCAAGGACACAGGGGCCCCATTATCTCCTATTGCCCGGGGGCCCCATGAGTTGTCAGTCTGCCCCTGGAGTGGCCTTTAGTTTTTATTAACATATAATTGTAAAACACACATAAAAATGATATACCGTGTGGAAAAAGGTGATGTTGTAGTGCTATCCCCCATAGGGGTCGCTGACTTTAACCACTTCAAGTCCGGACACTTTCCCCCCTTCCAGTCCGGACACTTTCACCCCCTTCCAGTCCGGACTCTTTCACCCCCTTCCAGTCCGGACACATTCACCCCCTTCCAGTCCGGACACTTTCACACCCTTCCAGTCCGGACACTTTCACCCCCTTCCAGTACGGACACATTCACCCCCTTCCAGTCCGGACACTTTCACCCCCTTCCAGTCCGGAAACTTTCACCCCCTTTCTGTCCAGACACTTTAACCCCCAGGGGCGGACTGACAACTCATGGGGACTCCGGGCAATAAAGGATCATGGGGCCCCTGTGTCCTTGCCCAAACTCAAAAAAGCCTATGAAAAAGGTACCAGGGGCATCTCATGGGGCCCCCTACTGACCCCGGGCCCTCGGGCAGTGCCCAAGTTTCCAAATGGTCAGTCCGCCCCTGTTCACCCCATTCCAGTCTGGACACTTTCAACCCCTTCCAGTCCGGACACTTTCACCCCCTTCCAGTCCAGACACTTCCCCCCCCCCCCCTCCAGTCTGGACACTTTCACCCCTTCCAGTCCGGACACTTTCACCCCCTTCCAGTCCGGACACTTTCCCCCCCTTCCAGTCCGGACACTTTCACCTCCTTCCTGTCCGGACACTTTCACCCCCTTCCAGTCCGGACACTTTCCCCCCCTTCCAGTCCGGACACTTTCCCCCCCCTTCCAGTCTGGACACTTTCCCCCCCTTCCAGTCTGGACACTTTCAACCCCTTCCAGTCCGGACACTTTCACCCCCTTCCAGTCCAGACACTTCCCCGCCCCCTCCAGTCTGGACACTTTCACCCCTTCCAGTCCGGACACTTTCACCCCCTTTTAGTCCGGACACTTTCACCTCCTTCCTGTCCGGACACTTTCACCCCCTTCCAGTCCGGACACTTTCCCCCCCTTCCAGTCCGGACACTTTCCCCCCCTTTCCAGTCCGGACACTCCCCCCCCCCTTCCAGTCTGGACACTTCCCCCCCCTTCCAGTCTGGACACTTTCCCCCCCTTCCAGTCTGGACACTTTCCCCACCTTCCAGTCCGGACACTTTCCCCCCCATGGTGACACTGTACTACTTGTGGGGGGTGATGAAGATTTTTTTTTTTTTTACACTGATTGCTTTTATACCCATAAAGGTTGTAAGAGGTATCATTTCTCAACCCATCAGATTATCACCTACTCTCCTCTCCTTTAGGCGCACCCTGAAAACCCATCTCTTCAGGGAAGCCTACCCCACCCCCTGCTAACTTGCCAACCTCCTCCACTCTTCCTACCACTCCATCCCCCACAGCCACTTCCTCCTGTGCCACCATCCCCTCCCTCCTAGATTGTAAGCTCGAAAGAGCAGGGCCCTCGAACCCCTCGTGTTTTGCATTGTATTGGTATTGTTCTGTCACATGTTCTGTCCCCCTTTGTAATGTACAGCGCTGAGCGAACTATCGGCGCTTTATAAATACTGTATAATAATAATAATCATTTCTCCTTCTCTCTGGCTGCATTCTTGCAGCCATTGAGAAATACTGTGTGAGCAGTGATTGGTCACAGCTTGTCACATGGTACAAGGCTGTTGTGAATAGCCCTGTACCATGTGATCTCTGTGATCATTCACAGATTTCACACGTAGTAAGCAATGATGTCGGAAGTGACATCTTGCTTACTACTATTCATGTGATCACTGATTGAGCAATTAGTGATCACATGATCGGGACCTCACACAGAGGTCCCGTACAATGAACGGTGTTCCTCTGTGTCTGGAGGACACAGCGGGCACTGGATCGCGGTGTAGTGCTCTCCCAGGGAGCGAGCACAAGCAGGGAGCTGGGAGGACGTTTATATACATGGGAAGTGGTTAATTGGATCTTTCCCAGACAGTGCAGAGACCACCAGTCAAATCCAATCTATGGGTTGTCTTTTTGTAGTATATTGCTTGGAGAACCTAGGATGGGAGTGTGATATGGGATGATCGAGGCACGCTGAATAGCAACCAGTAGGCACTCTTCCATCCATCCTTCCTTCCTTTCTTCCTTCCTTCCCTTCTTTTCTTCCTCTTTCCTTTCCTTTCCCTTTCCTTCCATCCTTCCTTCCCTTCTTTTATTTTCTTCCTTTCTCTTTCTCTCTCTTTCTTTCTCTTTCTCCTGTAAAAAATTATATTTTAAAGAAAACAAATTTAAAAAATACTGACACCGGAGGCAGAACTACCAGAGTCACAAAGGTTGTACTTCATTTTCTTCCTTCCTTTTCTTTCTTACATTTCTTTCTCCCCTCCCCTCTCCTCTCCTTGAAAAAAAATATTGACACTGGTGGCAGAACTACCAGAGTCACAAAGGTTGCACTTGCAACCGGGCCCTGACATTCCACCTCTGGGATGGAGGGAAGGGCCCTGGCTGAGGGTCTGGGGGGGGGGGGCTTTATGGTTTATTGCACCAGGGCCCTGAAATGTTCTAGTTATGCCGTTGTTTTGGAGTAGCCTTTTGGGAATCTAAAGTGCCCCTCAAAAAAAATCAGCTTTGGCTCTGGACATCCAAATTCACAAAACTGGGTCGGACCTGTTGGTCATCATAATTTCGGAATCAGCTCTACCGGGTTTGTAAGTAGTTATACAGCCTGAGAGTCCCTTTTAAATTCTTACATAATATTAATTAAAAAAAGGAAACATTAAAAGTGAACAGACATCCCTTCTGTGTATTCATCTTCTTTCTTTCTTTCTTTCTTTCTTTCTTTCTTTCTTTCTTTCTTTCTTTCTTTCTTTCTTTCTTTCTTTCCTCCTTATTTTGTTCCTTCCTTTCCTCCTTTCTTTCTTTCCCTTTCCTTTCCTTTCCTTTCCATTCCTTTCTTCCTTATTAGACGCCTGTAAAAAATAATATTTTAAAGGAAAAAATTTTAAAAACTGCTGACACCCGTGGCAGAACTTTCTTTTTTTTCTCTCTCTCTCTCCTTTTCTTTCTCCCTTTCTTTCTTTCTTTCTTTCTTTCTTTCTTTCTTTCTTTCTTTCTTTCTTTCTTTCTTTCTTTCTTTCTTTCTTTCTTTCTTTCTTTCTTTCTTTCTTTCTCTCCTTTCTTTCTTTCTTTCTTTCTTTCTTTCTTTCTTTCTTTCTTTTTTCCCACTCTTTCTTTCTTTCTCTTTCTTTCTTTCTTTCTTTCTTTGTTTATTTTTTCTCTCTCTCTCTCCTTTTCTTTCTCCCTTTCTTTCTTTCTTTTTTCCCACTCTTTCTTTCTTTTCCTTTCCTTTCCTCTCCTCTCCTTTCTTCCATCCATCCTTCCTGTTGGTCATCATAATTTTGGAATCAGCTCTACCGGGTTTGTAAGTAGTTATACAGCCTGAGAGTCCCTATTAAATTCTTACATGATAATAATAAAAAAAAAGGAAACATTAAAAGTGAACACACATCCCTTCTGTGTATTCATCTTTTTTTTTTCTTTCTTTCTTTCTTTCTTTCTTTCTTTCTTTCTTTCTTTCTTTCTTTCTTTCTTTCTTTCTTTCTTTCTTTCTTTCTTTCTTTCTTTCTTTCTTTCTTTCTTTCTTTCTTTCTTTCTTTCTTTCTTTCTTTCTTTCTTTCTTTCTTTCTTTCTTCCTTCCTTCCTTCCTTCCTTCCTTTCTTTCTTTCTTTCTTTCTTTCTTTCTTTCTTTCTTTCTTTCTTTCTTTCTTTCCTTCCTTCCTTCCTTCCTTTCTTTCTTTCTTTCTTTCTCTTTCTTTCTTTCTTTCTTTCTTTCTCCCTTTCTTTCTCCCTTTCTTTCTCCCTTTCTTTCTTTCTCCCTTTCTTTCTTTTTTCTCTCTCTCTCTCCTTTTCTTTTTCCCTTTCTTTCTTTCTTTTTTTCTCTCTTTCTCTTTCTTTCTTTCTTTCTTTCTTTCTTTCTTTCTTTCTTTCTTTTTTCTCTCTCTCTCCTTTTCTTTCTCCCTTTCTTTCTTTCTTTTTTCCCACTCTTTCTTTCTTTTCTTTTCCTTTCCTTTCCTTTCCTTTCCTCTCCTCTCCTTTCTTCCATCCATCCTTCCTTCCCTTCTTTTCTTCCTCCTTTCCTTTCCGTTCCATTGTTTTGGGGTAGCCTTTTGGGAATCCAAACTGCCCCTCAAAAAAAATAAACTTTGGCTCTGGACATCCAAATTCACAAAACTGGGTCGGACCTGTCGGTCATCATAATTTCGGAATCAGCTCTACCGGGTTTGTAAGTAGTTATACAGCCTGAGAGTCCCTTTTAAATTCTTACATAATAATAATTAAAAAAAGGAAACATTAAAAGTGAACACACATCCCTTCTGTGTATTCATCTTTTTTTTTTTTCTTTCTTTCTTTCTCTTTCTTTCTTTCTTTCTTTCTTTCTCTTTCCTTCCTTCCTTCCTTCCTTCCTTCCTTCCTTCCTTCCTTCCTTCCTTCCTTCCTTCCTTCCTTCCTCCCTTTCTTTCTTCCTCCCTTTCTTTCTTTCTCCCTTTCTTTCTCTCTCCCTTTCTTTCTTTTTTCTCTCTCTCTCTCCTTTTCTTTCTCCTTTCTTTCTTTCTTTCTTTCTTTCTTTCTTTCTTTCTTTCTTTCTTTCTTTCTTTTCCTTTCCTTTCCTCTCCTCTCCTTTCTTCCATCCATCCTTCCTTCCTTCCCTTCTTTTCTTCCTCCTTTCCTTTCCGTTCCATTGTTTTGGGGTAGCCTTTTGGGAATCCAAACTGCCCCTCAAAAAAAATCAACTTTGGCTCTGGACATCCAAATTCACAAAACTGGGTCGGACCTGTCGGTCATCATAATTTCGGAATCAGCTCTACCGGGTTTGTAAGTAGTTATACAGCCTGAGAGTCCCTTTTAAATTCTTACATAATAATAATTAAAAAAAGGAAACATTAAAAGTGAACAGACATCCCTTCTGTGTATTCATCTTTGTAAATGTTGTTTGTGTGTGATCCTTTTCGGGGCTAACTAGAGCACAGCATGCTTTATTTATACTCCCCGTTTAATTTATATATGAGCCGGCGTGGTTTAATCTGGAGAAGTGGCGTCCCCTGACACTCCATTCTACTTAGGAGGTGTGATCGGGTGTCTGCGCTTTGTTCTGCCCTCTGGTTAGTGACCACTTTATCAGTGTTTCCCTCGTCTTCAGAGCTCACACGTTGAATAATAGATTAGCCGAATAAAAATGTATATACCGGGAAGGATCCTTTCAATATTTTAGTTGATAATTGTTTTAGTTGACACTTTTTCCCAAGCGCACTTCGCAAAGGAATAAAAGAAAAATAAAAGAAAAACAAAATGTTTGTTTAAAGAGAAACTCCAGTTTGGCCGGCGTGCAGCGCAGAACTGGGACACGAGGCTTTGTTGTAATGTCTCGCAAATGATTTCATGTATTTTATTCTCTGGGGAGGAAAATGTGATTTTTCCCAAACTGTCAAAAAAATGTACGTCTTATGTTATTGCAACGTTACTTGATGGTCAAGTGACAAGCAACCTTGTAGGCAGGTGCCAGTAATGTCATCTGTGTATTGCATTCAGTTGCTGTGTAGTGAGGTAAGGCGTCTCCAAACTTTCTAAACTAAGGGCCGGATGACTGGCCTTCAATGTTTAGGAAAGCTAGACTGTGGTCATTGGGAGTAGAAACTGTGCATCTTTGGGGGGAGGAAAAGTGCCCCACTGTTGGTGTCAGTGGGGGGAATAGTTCCCCTTCATTGGTGTCAGTGGGGGGAATAGTGTCCCATCATTGGTATCAGTGATTGGGAATAGTGCCCCATCATTGGTGTCAGTGGGAGGAATAGTGCCTCATCATTGGTGTCAGTGGGAAAAATAGTGCCCCATCATTTTATTCAATGGGTGAATAGTGCCTCATCATTTGTGTCAGTGTGGGAACAGTGCCCCATCATTGGTTTCAGTGGGGATAATAGTGCCCCATCATTGGTATTAGTGGGAGGAATAGTGCCCCATCATTGGTGTCAGTGGGAGGAATAGTGCCCCATCATTGATATTAGTGGGAGGAATAGTGCCCCATCATTGATATCAGTGGGTGGAATAGTGCACCATCATTGGTGTCAGTGGGAGGAATAGTGCCCCATCATTGGTGTCAGTGGGGATAATAGTGCCCCATCATTGGTATTAGTGGGAGGAATAGTGCCCCATCATTGATATCAGTGGGTGGAATAGTGCACCATCATTGGTGTCAGTGGGAGGAATAGTGTCCCATCATTGGTGCCAGTGAGGGAATAGTTCCCCAGCACTGATGTCAGTGGGAAAAACATTGTATCAGTGGGGGAATATTACCCTATCATTGGTGTAATAGTGCCCCATCATTGGTATTAGTGGAAGGAATAGTGTCCCATCACTGAGGGGAATAGTGCCCCATCATTGGTGTCAGTGGGAGAAATAGTGCCCTGTTGTTGGTGTCAGTAGAAGGAATAGCGCTCTATAGTTGGTGTCAGTGGGAGGAATAGTGCGCTAATATTGTTGCAAGTGGGAGAAATAGTACCCAATTATTGGTGTCAGTGTGGGGGATATTGCCCCATCATTGGTTTCAGTAGAGGGAATAGAGCCCCATCATTGTTGTCAGTGGGAAAAGAAGTGGCCCATCATTTGTGTCAGTGGGGGAATGTGGCCCCACCACTGGGGTCAGTGGGGGTAATAGTGCCTTATCATTGCTATTAGTGGGATGAATAGTGGCCCATCATTGGTGTCGTAGTGTGAATAGTGCCCTGTTGTTGGTGTTAGTGGGAGAAGTAGTACCCCATTGTTGGTGTCGGGAGGGGGGGGGGCTAATGCTGCATTATTGGTGTCAGTGGGAGGAATTAGCGCCCTGTTGTTGGTGTCCGTAGGAGGAATAGTGACCCGTTGTTTGGGGCACTGGGAGGTATATTGCCCCATGGTGGATGTCAGTGGTAGATATAGTGACCCATTGTTGGTATCAGTAGCAGGAATGCCAGTGGTAATAATAGTGTCTTGTACCAATAGGAGGAAATGTGCCCTATGTGCTGGATAAAGAGAAGCAAAGGGCCGCAGTTTGGAGACCGCTGATGTAGGGGGTAACTTGCTGTGGTGTTGCTGGCATTTGATCTGTTGAGGTTCCTGTACCTGAGATACTTAAAAGAGAAGGGTTCAGGGATCGGAGTTGGACCTTTTGTTGGAGGTTGGTCATGGGAACATACAGAACCATACATGGAGAAATGTAGTGGAGAGGTGTAGGTACATAAAAGAGAAGGGGTCAGGGATTGGAGTTGGACCTTTCGTTGGAGGTTGGTTATGGGAACACACAGAACCATACATGGAGAGATGTAGTGGAGAGGTGTAAGTACATAAAAGAGAAGGGGTCAGGGATCGGAGTTGGACCTTTTGTTGGAGGTTGGTCATGGGAACACACAGAACCATACATGGAGAGATGTAGTGGAGAGGTGTAGGTACATAAAAGAGAAGGGGTCAGGGATTGGAGTTGGACCTTTCGTTGGAGGTTGGTTATGGGAACACACAGAACCATACATGGAGAGATGTAGTGGAGAGGTGTAGGTACATAAAAGAGAAGGGGTCAGGGATTGGAGTTGGACCTTTTGTTGGAGGTTGGTCATGGGAACACACAGGACCATACATGGAGAGATGTAGTGGAGAGGTGTAGGTACATAAAAGAGAAGGGGTCAGGGATTGGAGTTGGACCTTTTGTTGGAGGTTGGTCATGGGAACACACAGGACCATACATGGAGAGATGTAGTGGAGAGGTGTAGGTACATAAAAGAGAAGGGGTCAGGGATTGGAGTTGGACCTTTCGTTGGAGGTTGGTTATGGGAACACACAGGACCATACATGGAGAGATGTAGTGGAGAGGTGTAGGTACATAAAAGAGAAGGGGTCAGGGATCAGAGTTGGACCTTTTGTTGGAGGTTGGTCATGGGAACACACAGGACCATACATGGAGAGATGTAGTGTCATACTTTTATGGGTTCCCCCCTGACAGGGGTTGCCTCATGGCCATGTGATTAATGAAAACTGTCTGAAGAGGAATTGTACATCTATACTAACTTTATTCAGTAAACTGAGTTGCTGGTTAAGTGAATCATCTGGTCTGATTAATAAGGGTGCAAAGTGAAAGCGAAATCCTGCAGTGTATGGGAATGTGCAATGAAGTGTAAATCTTTATGCCAACCTTCAGGGTGATGGATAAACAAGAGGTAAAAGAGAAGCAGCCAGTTTAGGAGAGGAGGTGAGATGGTGGCCAGTGGTGGAGGTTCTGTTGGAGGGGTAGATTGGTGGCTGTATAATTTACCTGTCCATGCAACAGGGACCCCAAGTTGGAGCCATCTGTGCAGCAGGACTCTCCTATGGACTGGACCTGGACCACAAGTGTGCAAGGCCTTGCAAAATGTACATCAGCTTCCCTCCATATCTCCAAGTTGAAGAGTAAGTGTAAAGGTCAATGTGTAAAAGAACTGGTGATGGAAAATTATCGTTTCACACTATTTTTCCTTAAAACAACTTCATAGTCGGTGCCGGGACAGGTGTCACTGGTAGGTAAAAAAACATTATCCTTCTGGTACAATATGGGTCATTAGCTTACACAAGAGAGCGATTCCATCATGTTGACTCTTGATGGAAGTAACTATATATACTTAATGGCATGCAGTTCCCTGAAGAGGATACAGGGGGTCTCCTAGGATGAGATCAATGTTTTACACATCCTGACAGATTGGGATGTTCAGACAGGTACAGTCCTCAGTTCATCAACTTCCACACAAGCTCAGAGGGATGTGTGAGACCAAGCCCTTATCTTCTGGGTTTACAATGGACTTGCTGTCATAAGGGGTAGGAAGGAAGGAAAAAGAGAAAGAGAGAAAGAAAGATAAGAAGGTGGAAAAGATAAGAAGGAAGGAAAGGGAAGGGAAGGGAAGGAAAGGAGGAAAGGGAAGGAAAAGGAAGGAAGGAAGGAAGGAAGGAAAGAGAGAAAGAAAGATAAGAAGGTGGAAAAGATAAGAAGGAAGGAAAGGGAGGAAAGGGAAGGAAAAGGAAGGAAGGAAGGAAGGAAGGAAGGAAAGAGAGAAAGAAAAGAAAGAGAGAAAAAAGGAGGAAAGAAAGATAAGAAGGTGGAAAAGATAAGAAGGAAGGAAAGGGAAGGAAGGAAAGGGAAGGAAAGGGAGGAAAGGGAAGGAAAGGAAAAGGAAGGAAAAGAGAGAAAGAAAGAGAGAAAAAAAGGAGAAAAGAAAGATAAGAAGTAAAGGAAAAAGAGAAAGAGAGAAAGAAAGATAAGAAGAAAGAAAAGATAAGAAGGAAAGGAAAAAGAGAAAGAAAGATAAGAAGGAAGGAAGGAAGGAAGGAAGGAAGGAAGGAAGGAAAGGAAAAAAGAAAGGAAAGGAGAAAAGAAAGGAAAGGAAAGGAGAAAAAGAAAGGAAAGAAAGAAAGTAAGAAAGAAAGAAAAAGAGAAAAAGAGAGAAAAAAATAAGAAGGAAGATAAGGAAGGGAAGGAAGGAAGGAAGGAAGGAAGGAAGGAAGGAAAGGAAAGGAAAAAAGAAAGGAAAGGAAAAAAGAAAGAAAGGAAAAAAGAAAGGAAAGGAAAAAAGAAAGGAAAGGAGAAAAGAAAGAAAGAAAGAAAAGAAAGAAAGAAAGAAAGAAAGAAAGAAAGAAAGAAAGAAAGAAAGAAAGAAAGAAAGAAAGAAAGAAAGGAGAAAAGATAGCAGGGAAAGGAAAGGAAAGGAGGAAGAAAGGAAGGAAGGAAAGAAAGAAAGAGAGAAAGAAAGAAAGAAAAGAAAGATAAGAAGGAAGGAAGGAAAGGAAAGGAGAAAAGAAAGGAAAGAAAGAGATAAAGAAAGAGGGAAAGGAAAGGACATAGATAGAGATTCTCTCCCTGTCTCATATTCAGTTTTTCTATATGATGATCTTGTATGTCCTGCAGATCATGTGATAACATATCTCTCCATGTAGAGAAGTATGTTATCTTCCATTGAGTGTCAGTTTCTTGTCTATCTAGTGTACATCCGGTAATGTATGAACTGCCTGATATAAATATTACCTGTGGTATATGATGATTGCTGATAGAACATGTTTTATATGAGATGTGGCATACACTGCTCCCATCGGCCATCCCAGCACCATGACTCATAGAGCCATTTCCATCACATTGAATGTTTTCACCCCGTTTACTGGAAGATCATCTCTTAGAAATGAAATGACGCACTAATGACCAGAAATGACAAAGTCATCCTAAGGTGCCTCAGTCACATTAATTATGACACATTTTAATGTCCTGAACATGTAAGAGAGAAATCTGCACTACAGACGTGTGAAAGGAGCTCATAAATCCAGAGAGTCTACCAGTCAGAAGTCAACTCTGTCTCAATGAATCACAACCTCTTCAGATGCAGAGGACGGTCAGGATTTGCACACTTACAGGCGGTCTCCTAAGATGAGATCAACATTTTACACAATGTGACAGTTCATTGCCTTCCACAGGAGCTCAGAGGACTGTATGAGTCCTGAGCCCTTATCGCAAATCTTGTTACAATGAAATGGCTGCTTGTTGAGTAGGTGCAACGTGGTGTGGCAGCAATCAACACACAGAGGCTCAGAATGTAGGAAATGATGTATTGTAGAACAAGAGTACAACAGCTCAGCATGGAAGCTCACCCAGCCAGGAACTTACAACAAACAGAGCAGAGAGCAGACCCAAATAAAAGGCAGCACTTTTGCCAAGGAGAACTGAATGCGGCCTGGCTGGTCCAACCCAAAATTGGAGCTTTCTGAAGTTGTAGACATAGGCCCCTAAGCATTTGTACATGCGTGTCAAAACCCAGGGGCAGGGACTTAAAAAAACTCTGTGTTAACCAAGATGGCCACCAGGGTCACCTGAATCCAGCATAGCTAAAAAGAAATTTGCTCCAGGGGACCGAGGAAAATCATGGAGGAACCCAGTTTCTTGACTTCCTCCTCCAGCTGGATTGTCATTCTGGTTGAACGCTACCTGCAGCAGAGAAAATAGACTGGATACTCTGCAGGTACCTGTCCAAGATTAGACCTAATTGGGTGGTGGATCCCTCCGACTCATGTGGGATCACAGCCAGAGTCCTTGTCTTCTATGGGGACTTCACAGCCTCGAAGGGCTGAGGGATGGCAGAGCCAGCAGCATCCCCTCCCTCCGGGCTAGAGGCTGAGGTGTTGGTAGAGTGCATGGAATCAGCAGGGCTTGCAGTCTGTGGAGCCAAGGCTTCTGAACTGTATGTAGACTGGAGGCTGGGGCTAGCATCCTCAGGGCCTACGGGGGTCAGAGGCTCTAGCTCTAGGGGAGGCAGGTACCACTCATAAGGAACCTCCTGAACAGGTGGAACATCCTTGGAGCTGGTTTCTTCTTGATCTCCCACAGGCATGGCAGAGCAATTCCCACTTAACAAGCATGGCTTCAGCAGGTTGTGGTGGAGATGATGTTTAACAGGTGTGGGGCCCTTTGAGACCATGTCATACACCAGTGTTGGAGGAAAAGGTTATATCTCAGTTTGATGCAGGGTGCTCCCCCACGTAGGCTCTTCTTTCATATTTTGGGTTCTTTACCAGCACCTGGTCCCCTGGTCATAGCAGATCATTTAGGACTGAGTCCTCAGCCGAGTCTCAATGCTTCTTGAGCACCGCCTGCTTGGCCTTTTGTAGCTGGTCCCAGTGCTTTTACACTTTTGTGCTGGGGGTGCACTTCATGGAGTGTTCTGGGGAGTCTAACAAAAGATCAACCGGCAAGCAGCCGTATTGCCCAAACATCAATAAAAACTGTGTGTAGCCCATGGTCCAGTGCAGTGTTGTTGCAGGCCCACGCCACAGCTCCCACATGTTGGTACCAACTATGTCTGTGAACCTGTTACAGAGTTCAGATCATGACCAGCAATGTGCTGTTAAGAAGTTCACAGGCCCCATTCCCCTGGGGGTGATACAGTGTGGTATTTCTGGATTCCACTAAGATGGCACAGCTCAGACATTATTTGGGACTCAAGGTTTAGACCTTGGTCAGAGAGAATATGGTGCAGGCAGTCATATGGTTGGACTTCATGTTCCCAGAACAGTTTAGCCATTGTTGGAGCCCTTTGATCCTTTGTGGGTTCAACCCAAGCAAATTCGGTAAAATAGTCCATGAAGACCAGAGCATAATGGAACCCTGTTGGTGAGCTGGAGACCATCAGGAAGTCCATGGTGACCAGTTCAAAAGGCTCTGAGGTGGTAGTGGTTATAGCAGTGGCCTTTTCAGTGGGGGCTTTGTGAATGAAGCAGGCGGCACATTCCCGACACACCAGTTGTCAAGCTTCTGTGGTAATGAGCCCTTGTAGATCACCAACTTGGGGTTCCCCAGGGCGCAGAGCCTAACCCCCAGCCTGCTTCTTCACCAGAGCCCCTGATGGTGGGGATGGACTTGCAGCAAGCTGGAACCAGGTCGCAGCCCCCAGGTACGCCTAGAAGAAGATGCGGAGACCACTCGTGTGTGCAGAGTACAATCAGCAGGAGACAAAAGGAAATCCTGAAGACAAGCCGAGGTCAAGGCAGGCAGTAAACAACGAAGAACAAAGCCGGGGTCGGTACACGGGTAGTCAGATACAGGAGGCACAAGTAACAATGACCAGGAGCTCAGAGAACTGTGAAGCTGCTAAGGCAATGTGGGTTGGATTGAGCATGTCTTATATAGGCAAGCAAACAAGGAGGCGAGCCAGGAAGTGATGGAAGGGAAGTAAATAAAACCCACAGAAAAGCAGGCGATGCCCATAGAAGAGCACAGCCAAACCCCACATGCGAAACGAAGCAGGGCAGGAAAAGCACTGCAGCAAGAGGTAAGAATACACAAGCAAGAACTGCAGGCTACCTTGTGACACCCTTTGTACCCACTCAGACAGCCAGGGGCAGAAGACATACCTTCTGACCAGGACTTCAGTTCAATCAGCCCTGAAATGGCCCCTCGTGACATGCAGTACCCAGCAGACTTCAAGGATGTGTGACTGTGAGACCACAGTCTGTGATATGTCCCTCTTTCCACTCCAACGGGGAAATTGTGGACCCATTGAACTTAGACACCAAGGCCAAGGTGCTCTTAACAGTGCCATAATAGTCCCTGTTCCTCCTTCCACACCCGCTGTAAACAGAGGCATCTCTTGCCAACTGCTAACAAGTGTGGGGTAGGTGCAGTAGGATGCAGTGGTAATAAACACACAGAGCTTCAGAATGCAAAAAACAACGTATTGTAGAACTTGTAAACAGTATAACAGCCGGGAAGCTCACCCGCTTGAGAACTTACAACAAATGGAGCGAAGAGTCAGTGGTGGTGGGCCCTAACTGAAGATAGCACCTGCCAGGGAGAGCGGAATGTGGCCTGGCCAATCCAACCCAATCTTCTGGATCAACTGTGGGTGTAGGTTATAACTTTTTTTTATTTTTTAATGGTTGAACTGGATGGACTTTTGTCTTTTTTCAGCCATACTATGTAAGTATGTAAGAATGCTGCTCTAGGAGACTGAGGTAATCAAAGAGCCCAAATGCACCCAAAACCCTGGGGCAGGGACTTAAAAAAAACTCTGCGTGAACCAAGATGGCCACCAGGGTCACCCAAATCCAGCGTAGCCAAAAAGAACTCTGATCCAGGGGACTGAAAAAAAAAATCATAGAGAAACCCAGTTTCCCTTGACTTCCTCCTCCAGCTGCATTGTCGTTCCAGTTGAGCGCCACCTGCAGTGGAGAAAATAGACTGCACCTGAATGAAAGAGGTGGGCCAGGGATAGTTAGACTGGGCAAGAAATGGCCAGGAAATGAGGCGGAGCTCTATCTGATTGGCTGCAGTTATTAATGCACATTGTGAGAAGCTCACAGTGTGCAGTGAAATAAAAATAAGCCATTTCAGTTCAGGAGAGGAGCCAGGAAAACTGTGCAAGACTGAAAGGAAGGCATTCTTCCATGACACATCTATTAGTCCAGTGTCGGTAAGATTCAACATCCATCATCCTATAGTGTTTCTCCTTCTTTGTTCTCAGCAGACAGAATCTCCCATCAGATATGGCCCTCACACTGCCCACAATGATGGGTCAGTTCTGTCTCTGGGAAGGAGAGTTGGGATGACTTGTTTGTACTTTGCAGACTTCGCTTTGTCCTCCAGTACTCCAGGATGGTGTTTTATTCATCTCCGGTTATAAAGACTTCGTCTGAATTTGAGCAGAAAGAGAAATCAAATTCATTTCCCAAAACCCGGGGCAATCCCTGCGTGTTCCCCGCTGCCCCTGGTGTGAAGTATACTGACCTTGAAAATATATATCTTCACTTTCTCATCAGAAAAACATAAAAGAGACAGTAAATTCCAATCACATTTTACGACTTGTAACTTCCAGATATGGTCATAAAAGTTCAAGGAAAAAGGGAGAAGTTTATAGAATTTCTTCGCCAACTGTCTGTCTGTGGTAGGACTTAAAGCTGAACTCCAAGGACACAACTGAATACAAGGATGAAATACATGTAAGGGGGCTTTTTGCTTACTTATATGTAGCATCCTCTGGTGTGCTACTACAATAGTGTAGTGTAAAGTAGGTAAAACCATTGTGTATGACTCATGGATGTTGTGTGATTCTGTGATCAAGGTCGGGAAATTGCAGGTCAGCTGGATGAATCAACAGGTTGTGGCTCTATGGCTCCTTCCAGAAGTCAGTAAGCAGGAAGGGGTGGAGACCTAATCTGCATGTTCATGGGAGGAGCCAATCCCAGGTTTGGAGGCCCCAGTAGAGTGCTGAACTGGCTCATAAATATTTGAGAGTCAGAATGACAGAGAAGTCAAGAAGAAGATGGAGTGCTGAGAAGACTGTTGGTGCCTGGGAGGGGACCCTTAGGTCTAGGGGGGAAAGCCACCAGGCTGGGCTCAGGCTGGCTCAGAAGGATACATTTAACCATAAGGAATGAATGAGATTGAGATCTGGAGCAGCAAGGAGCAAAGAGGACAGAGCGAGTACAGTAGCACTCTCTGGGATCTACAAGAGGAAAGACTGCCCCACGTAGCAAGCTTTTCTAAGGACAGCGTTGGGCTCAGTCCTTTATCCTTGTCCCGGGAGATCTTCCAAGATGCTGGGAGGGCTGGTAGTGTTTGCAGGATGGGAGCAGGGGCGGACTGACCATTTGGAAACTCGGACACTGCCCGAGGGCCTGGGGTCAGTAGGGGGCCCCATGAGATGCCCCTGGTACCTTTTTCATAGGCTTTTTGAGTTTGGGCAAGGACATAGGGGCCCCATGGTCCCCTATTGCTCGGGGGCCCCATGAGTTGTCAGTCCGCCCCTGGGTGGGAACAGTTATACAGGGGGAGTGGAGACATCTCTGCATGTTATGAGACGTTAAGCAGATTTTTGAGGGGCTGTTAGTTCCTCACCCATAAAGGGCTGTTTCTACTGATCCACAACGACTAACGGCTTCAAAAAAAAGAACTGTCCAGAATCTGCCTTTGTACATAGGAATTAAGTGTCCCCCTTTCATTGATTCAAGCCAACTGGGCATCCCATAATCCCTATTTCCCTATCCAGGTTGATTCCCCCTAATCCCCTAATAAAACAACAAAACCAAGCCCATGGACTAGTTACTGTCTCTTGGCTGCAAATCTGTGTGAAAAATACCTGTTGCCTGGCTGTGCGGAGAGAAACTTGCGGGTACTCACAACACAGCGGCCCTCACTATGGTAGAGCTACATATTTTCATCCATTCCTGAGATTTACACTGCTCTGCTGTGCAGCACAACCTTGTCTGGTAGAACAGAAGACCTGATTTTTCTCTGCTGCAGTCCAGTAACACTAAAGGCTCATTTACACTTCAACGCTTCAAAATGTGGCATTTTTAAAGCATTCTGAATGCAAATCAAAGGCCCTGTAACTAAATGAAATGGTTACTTTACAGTCCTGTTTACAAGTTGTGTTTGCTTTGCTTTACTTAAAAAATGATGCCCCATGTCGCTTTCTTGGTGCTTCAAAACATTTCCAAAGCCTCCATATAGGTCTACTACAAAGCTCACTTAGAGCACCTGTAGCTTTTGAGAGGCTTTTTTTCAGAGTTAGTTTTGCTTTGGAGGTATTGCAGGTATGAGATATCCCAGGATGATCTGGGAAATCAAAAGAGAACCGGAAAGACGTCATCAACAGTCACTTCCGGTTCATGTATATTCTTGGAGTGTCTGGTGCAAACATCTCATCTCGTGGGCAGCGTGGAGCAGCAGGAAGGTGAACAGGGTCTGGACCGCAGAGGAGCAAGTAGCAGATGGCACACATGGTGTGCAACATTGGAAAGCTATAGCGGTAGGTGATCAGGACCTGGAGAGGGGAGTGTGCGCTGGTGAAATAGGTGAGCGGGGATCAGAGAAAGAGGACTGAGCAGTGGAGAATCAGCAGAGCTGGGGGATCGGAGTGCAAGAAACTAGCAGATGTTACACGTAGTGCTCAGCATGGGAGCAATATAGAGGGAAGTGAGCAGGGACCAGAGAGAGAGAGAGAGGAGGATCGGAAAACCAGGGGATTGGCAGAGCTGGGGGTTACTACTGAGTGGGGGATCAGCAGAGCTGGAGGTTACTACTGAGTGGGGGATCAGCAGAGCTGGGGATTACTATTGAGTGGGGATCAGCAAAGCTGGGGGTTACTACTGAGTGAGGGATCAGCAGAGCTGGGGGTTACTATTGAGTGGGGGATCAGCAGAGCTGGGGGTTACTACTGAGTGGGGGATCAGCAGACCTGCGGGTTACTACTGAGTGGGGGATCACCAGAGGTGGGGGTACTATTGAGTGGGGGAACAGAAAAGCTGAAGGCATTACTGAGTGGAGGATCAGCAGAGCTGGGGTTACCATTGAGTGGGGGATCAGCAGAGGTGGGGGTACTGTTGAGTGGGGGAACAGCAGAGCTGAAGGTATTACTGAGTGGAGGATCAGCAGAGCTGGTGGTTACTACTGGGTGGGGGATCAGCAGAGCTGGGGGTTACTACTGAGTGGAGGATCAGCAGAGCTGGAGGTTACCATTGAGTGGGGGATCAGCGAAGCTGTGGGTACTGTTTAGCGGGGGATCAGCAGAGCTGGAGGTTACTAATGAGCGAGGGATCAGCTGAGCTGTGGGTACTATTGAGCCAGGGATCAGCAGAGATGAATCATATGAATGAGACCAAATCATTGGCTGGGATTTGCTGACCGACTTGTGCGCATGCACCTCCCCCCCCATAAGAACATGCTGCATCACGTACATCACAGACTTTAAAAAACATCAGTTTTTGTATAGTCTTTTGTGATGTTTTCAAGACCCTGTGAGGACCTCACCAGTTTACAGCCAATAGGAAGCATCGAAGAAGGCAGTTCGAAAAAAAAGGACCCGCTCATTCTTTTGGAGCAGTAGTAAAAAAAAGTTTAGTTTTAGTTATTTTAATCTAATTTTTAATCGACTTGGGGAATTTCCTAGAGAGGGGTGGGTAATGTTTAGTGCATGGGCTGGGGGGATGGGGGGTGGTTGGGATAAATCATTGGCTGGGACCTGCTGACCAGAATAGATGGGGCGGCGGGTGCGCGTGCTCATGCCCTCCCATCAGGAAATGCTAGGATCAAGTACATATACGTGATCCAGCATTTCCTGGTAGGGGCGCATGTACGTGATCCAGCATTTCCTGGTAGGGGCACATGTACGTGATCCAGCATTTCCTGGTAGGGGCGCATGTACGTGATCCAGCATTTCCTGGTAGGGGCGCATGTACGTGATCCAGCGTAGAGTGGCTGCCCTGCAGCAAGTGGTTAAAGTTCCTATAAAAAGGACATCAATAAATATGTTAGTAAACACAGGGCTCTGTACTGTGATTGGTTAAGCTGACCAGCAGGTCCGACCCGGGACTCCCTGATCGTTTTGTGCTGTATCAGTAGACAGAACAGATGGCCGTGCCCTCCAACTGTGATTCGCTAAGCCGATCAGCAGGTCCCAGCCATAAATCTTGCTGACTGACTTGTGCTCTGTACCAGTAGACAGAACAGATGGGGCAGCGGGCGGGCGGGCACGCGCGCTCGTGCCCTCCAACCAGGAAATGCTGGATCACGTACTTAGAAATATCAGTTTTCGTACCGTTTCTTATGGGGATGTCATCACAACTCTACTACAGTTCTTCAAGACCCTGTGAGGATCTCACCAGTGGACAGCCAATAGGAAGCATCGAAGAAGGCAGTTCAAAGAAGGACCCTCTCATTCTTTGGAGTACGAGTGGCTGTCCTGCAGCAAGTGGTTAAAATCCCTAGAACAAGGACATTAATAAATATATTAGTAAACAGTGGGCTGTGTACTGTGATTGGTTAAGCCGGCCAGCAAGCCCTAGCCATAAATCATCGGCCAGGACTCACTGACCGACTTGTGTTGTACCGGTAGACAGAACAGATGAGGTGGCGGGCAGGCGCGCTCGTGCCCTCCAACCAGGAAATGCTGGATTACGTACATCAAGGACTTTAAGAAATATCAGTTTTTGTATCGTCTCTTATGGTGATGTCATCACACCTCTACTGCAGTTATTCAAGACCCCGTGAGGATCTCACCAGTGGACAGCCAATAGGAAGCATCGAAGAAGACAGTTTGAAGAAGGACCCTCTCATTCTTTGGAGCAGAAGTAAAAAAAAAAATGCGGGTCACGTAATTAAAAATTCAGAAAGAACATTTAGTTTTAGTTATTTTAATCTAATTTTTAATCGACTTGGGGAATTACCTAGAGAGGGGTGGGTAAAGTTTAGTGCATGGGTTGGGGCGGGTGTTAGAATAAATCATTGGCCGGGACCTGCTGACCAGAACAGCCGAGACGGCGGGAACGCGCGCTCGTGCCCTCCTCTCAGGAAATGCTGGATCACGTACATCAATGACATTAAGAAATGTCAGTTTTCATACCGTTTCTTATGGTGATGTCATCACACCTCTACTACAGTTCTTCAAGACCCGTGAGGATCACACCAGTGGACAGCCAATAGGAAGCATCGAAGAAGGCAGTTTGAAGAAGGACCCTCTCATTCTTTGGAGCAGAAGTAAAAACAAAATGCGTCACATGATTAAAAATTCAGAAAGAACATTTAGTTTTAGTTATTTTAATCAAATTTTTAATCGACTTGGGGAATTACCTAGAGAGGGGTGGGTAAAGTTTAGTGCATGGGTTGGGTGGGGAGGGTGTTAGAATAAATCATTTGCCGGGACCTGCTGACCAGACCAGACGAGACGGCGGGCGCGCGCTCGTGCCCTCCAACCAGGAAATGCTGGATCACGTACATCAAGGACTTTAAGAAATATCAGTTTTTGTATCGTCTCTTATGGTGATGTCATCACACCTCTACTACAGTTCTTCAAGACCCCGTGAGGATCTCACCAGTGGACAGCCAATAGAAAGCATCGAAGAAGACAGTTTGAAGAAGGACCCTCTCATTCTTTGGAGCAGAAGTAAAAAAAAAAATGCGGGTCACGTAATTAAAAATTCAGAAAGAACATTTAGTTTTAGTTATTTTAATCTAATTTTTAATCGACTTGGGGAATTACCTAGAGAGGGGTGGGTAAAGTTTAGTGCATGGGTTGGGGCGGGTGTTAGAATAAATCATTGGCCGGGACCTGCTGACCAGAACAGACGAGACGGCGGGAACGCGCGCTCGTGCCCTCCTCTCAGGAAATGCTGGATCACGTACATCAATGACATTAAGAAATGTCAGTTTTCATACCGTTTCTTATGGTGATGTCATCACACCTCTACTACAGTTCTTCAAGACCCGTGAGGATCACACCAGTGGACAGCCAATAGGAAGCATCGAAGAAGGCAGTTTGAAGAAGGACCCTCTCATTCTTTGGAGCAGAAGTAAAAACAAAATGCGTCACATGATTAAAAATTCAGAAAGAACATTTAGTTTTAGTTATTTTAATCAAATTTTTAATCGACTTGGGGAATTACCTAGAGAGGGGTGGGTAAAGTTTAGTGCATGGGTTGGGTGGGGGGGGTGTTAGAATAAATCATTTGCCGGGACCTGCTGACCAGACCAGACGAGACGGCGGGCGCGCGCTCGTGCCCTCCAACCAGGAAATGCTGGATCACGTACATCAAGGACTTTAAGAAATATCAGTTTTTGTATCGTCTCTTATGGTGATGTCATCACACCTCTACTACAGTTCTTCAAGACCCCGTGAGGATCTCACCAGTGGACAGCCAATAGAAAGCATCGAAGAAGGCAGTTTGAAGAAGGACCCTCTCATTCTCTGGAGCAGAAGTAAAAACAAAATGCGTCACATGATTAAAAATTCGGAAAGAACATTTAGTTTTAGTTATTTTAATCAAATTTTTAATTGACTTGGGGAATTACCTAGAGGGGGGTGGGTAATGTTCAGTGCATGGGTTTGGGGGGGAGGGGGGATTAGAATAAATCATTGGCCGGGACCTGCTGACCAGACCAGACAGGGCGGCGGGCGCGCGCTCGTGCCCTCCAACCAGGAAATGCTGGATCACGTACATCAAGGACTTTAAGAAATATCAGTTTTTGTATCGTCTCTTATGGTGATGTCATCACACCTCTACTACAGTTCTTCAAGACCCCGTGAGGATCTCACCAGTGGACAGCCAATAGAAAGCATCGAAGAAGACAGTTTGAAGAAGGACCCTCTCATTCTTTGGAGCAGAAGTAAAAAAAAAAATGCGGGTCACGTAATTAAAAATTCAGAAAGAACATTTAGTTTTAGTTATTTTAATCTAATTTTTAATCGACTTGGGGAATTACCTAGAGAGGGGTGGGTAAAGTTTAGTGCATGGGTTGGGGCGGGTGTTAGAATAAATCATTGGCCGGGACCTGCTGACCAGAACAGACGAGACGGCGGGAACGCGCGCTCGTGCCCTCCTCTCAGGAAATGCTGGATCACGTACATCAATGACATTAAGAAATGTCAGTTTTCATACCGTTTCTTATGGTGATGTCATCACACCTCTACTACAGTTCTTCAAGACCCGTGAGGATCACACCAGTGGACAGCCAATAGGAAGCATCGAAGAAGGCAGTTTGAAGAAGGACCCTCTCATTCTTTGGAGCAGAAGTAAAAACAAAATGCGTCACATGATTAAAAATTCAGAAAGAACATTTAGTTTTAGTTATTTTAATCAAATTTTTAATCGACTTGGGGAATTACCTAGAGAGGGGTGGGTAAAGTTTAGTGCATGGGTTGGGTGGGGGGGGTGTTAGAATAAATCATTTGCCGGGACCTGCTGACCAGACCAGACGAGACGGCGGGCGCGCGCTCGTGCCCTCCAACCAGGAAATGCTGGATCACGTACATCAAGGACTTTAAGAAATATCAGTTTTTGTATCGTCTCTTATGGTGATGTCATCACACCTCTACTACAGTTCTTCAAGACCCCGTGAGGATCTCACCAGTGGACAGCCAATAGAAAGCATCGAAGAAGGCAGTTTGAAGAAGGACCCTCTCATTCTCTGGAGCAGAAGTAAAAACAAAATGCGTCACATGATTAAAAATTCGGAAAGAACATTTAGTTTTAGTTATTTTAATCAAATTTTTAATTGACTTGGGGAATTACCTAGAGGGGGGTGGGTAATGTTCAGTGCATGGGTTTGGGGGGGGAGGGGGGATTAGAATAAATCATTGGCCGGGACCTGCTGACCAGACCAGACGGGGCGGCGGGCGCGCGCGCTCGTGCCCCCCTATCAGGAAATGCTAGGATCAACTTTAAGTTTAAATTTCAAAAAAAGGCCATCGATAAATATTAATTTTTTTCCTCTCACATCTCGCTAATCTGGTGATATATTCAGGGCAGGTTTTCATTTACTCCAGATGTGATAAGTAAAGCTGTCAGGGATGTCTCCGTTCACTCTTTAATCTCTCCCCAAAGCCAATAAGGAAAGATTAGCGATTGACAGCCGTTGCCAGGCGGAAGGGAAAGCATTCACTTTTTTTTTATGAGTATCTGTGTTCTTTGAAGGGATAATTTGTGGGAGGCCAGGAAATTGGATTACTTTATTATCTGTTGTGCAAATGACAGAGATACTCGTCGTCCTTAAAATGTCACAGAGAACGCTAATTAAAAAAAAAAAAAAAAAGGTGGAACTTTAAAGAGGAACAATATTTGGATGGAGATACTGTCATTTACCGGTATCAGGCGCCGCCGCAGGAATTAAATTAACGGTAAATGAGATTTGATGTTCGTAAAACCGTAATTAGCGCGTCCGCAGACCGGGAGGCCGCAGGTGAATGAATTACACTGGGCAAACATGGCCGTGTTTGCTTTTTGTGGCAGATACGATAATTCTTCCATCGCTTTTCTTTGTCTCTTCCTGATTTTTAATTTAAAGTGCAAGTAAGCTTTAACAGAATGACGTTTTGTTTGCTCTCCACATTGATTGTCATTGGAATTCGCTTTTTATTTTTTTCTTATTGATTGGCTGATTTATTACCCTCCATCCCACCACCAATCACCACCATAATACATCCCATATGAAAGAAAAATATATTTGAAATATATTTTAAAAATATTCTTCCCAAATATATTGCCATGTATTTGAAATACTACAATTATGGCCATATTGAATATATTTCAAAATAATAATAAATATATACCACCAATGTTTGCCTGCCACGCTCCCATTCCTAATTGATAGATCCATGATGCTGTGGAAATGTGAAGACCAGGGATCTCTGGCCAATGACCTCACCAACATAGAAGAAAAATATATTTAAAATATATTCTAAAAATATTCTTCACAAATATATTGACATATATTTGAAATGCTACAATTTTGGCAATATTCCATAGATTTCAATACATATATATATAGATTAGAGATAGATAAATAGATAGATAGATAGATAGATAGATAGATAGATAGATAGATAGATAGATAATAGATAGATAGATAGATAGATAGATAGATAGATAGATAATAGATAGATAGATAGATAGATAGATAGATAGATAGATAGACAGATAGATAGATAATAGATAGATAGACAGATAGATAGATAATAGATAGATAGATAGATAGATGATAGATAGATAGATAGATAGATAGATAGATAGATAGATAATAGATAGATAGATAGATAGATAGATAGATAGATAATAGATAGATAGATAGATAGATAGATAGATAGATAGATAATAGATAGATAGATAGATAGATAATAGATAGATAGATAATAGATAGATAGATAATATATAGATAGATAGATAGATAGATAGATAGATAGATAATAGATAGATAGATAGATAGATAGATAGATAGATAGATAGATGATAGATAGATAATAGATAGATGATAGATAGATAGATAGATAGATAGATAGATAGATAGATAGATAGATAGAAAGATAGATAGATAGATAATAGATAGATAGATAATAGATAGATAGATAGATAGATAGATAATAGATAGATAATAGATAGATAGATAGATAGATAGATAGATAATAGATAGATAGATAGATAGATAGATAGATAGATAATAGATAGATAGATAGATAGATAGATAGATAGATAGATAGATAGATAGATAATAGATAGATAGATAGCTGATAGATAGATAGATAATAGATAGATAGATAGATAGATAATAGATAGATAGATAATAGATAGATAATAGATAGATAGATAGATAGATAGATAGATAGATAGATAGATAATAGATAGATAGATAGATAGATAGATAGATAGATAGATAGATAGATAATAGATAGATAGATAGCTGATAGATAGATAGATAATAGATAGATAGATAGATAGATAGATAGATAGATAGATAGATAGATAGATAGATAATAGATAGATAGATAGATAATAGATAGATAGATAGATAGATAATAGATAGATAGATAGATAGATAGATAGATAATAGATAGATAGATAGATAGATAGATAGATAGATAATAGATAGATAGATAGATAGATAGATAGATAGATAATAGATAGATAGATAATAGATAGATAGATAATAGATAGATAGATAGATAGATAATAGATAGATAGATAGATAATAGATAGATAGATAGATAGATAGATAGATAGATAGATAGATAGATAGATAGATAATAGATAGATAGATAGATAGATAGATAGATAGATAGATAGATAATAGATAGATAGATAATAGATAGATAGATAATAGATAGA
>NW_028318889.1:0-29229 GCF_062004578.1 Staurois parvus
TCGCCATGCCTCTTATGAAGTACGTCGGACTGTCTGCTTTGCAAAAAGGGGTCATTTGGGGGATATCTGTACTATTCTGACATTCTTGGACCTCAAGAAATTTGATTGGCTGTCAGTACTTCAGGATTGATCAATTTTCAGATATATCCCATAGTTTGTGAACTTTACTACAGACTAAATAATCCTAATTTTGGGTTATTTTCACCAAAGACATGTAGCAGAATACATCTCGGCCTAAATTTATTAAGAACAATTATTTATTTGCAAACTTTTATAATGGAAACAAACAAAAACCTTGGTTTTTTTTTTTTTAAATTTTCAGATTTTTTTTGTTAATTTAGCAAAAAATAAAACCCCAGTGGTGATTAAATTCCACCAAAAGAAAGCTCTAGTTGTGTGAAGAAAATTTTAGTTTGGGTACAGTGTTGTATGACCGCGCAATTGTCATTCAAAGTGTGACAGCGCTGAAAGCTGAAAATTGCCTGGGCAGGAGGGGGTAAAAGTGCCTGTATGGAAGTGGTTCAACAGTGTGTGTGTGTATGTTTATATATGTGTGTGTGTGTGTGTGTATATGTATATATATACAGTCATGGCCGAAATTGTTGGCACCCTTGATATTTTTCCTGAAAATCAAGTATTTCACACAAAAAAGGTATTGCATTAACACATGTTTTGCTATACACATGTTTATTCCCTTTGTATGTATTGGAACAAATATAAAACAGAGGCAGAAAAGCAAATATGACATAATGTCACACAAAACCCCAAAAATGGGCTGGACAAAAGTATTGGCACCCTTAACTTAATATTTGGTTGCACACCCTTTGGAAAACATAACTGAAATCAGTCGCTTCCTATAACCATCAATAAGCTTCTGACACCTCTCACCCGGAATTTTGGACCACTCTTCCTTTGCAAACAGCTCCAGGTCTCTCTTATTGGAAGGACACCTTTTCCCAACAGCAATTTTAAGATCTCTCCACAGGTGTTCAATGGGATTTAGATCTGGGCTCATTGCTGGCCACTTCAGAACTCTCCAGCGCTTCTTTGCCATCCATTTCTGAGTGCTTTTTGACGTATGTTTGGGGTCATTGTCCTGCTGGAAGACCCAGGATCTTGGACGCAAACCCAGCTTTCTGACACTGGGCCCTACAGTGCGACCCAAAATCCTTTGGTAATCCTCAGATTTCATGATGCCTTGCACACAGTCAAGGCACCCAGTGCCAGAGGCAGCAAAACAACCCCAAAACATCATTGAACCTCCACCATATTTTACCGTAGGTACTGTGTTTTGTTCTTTGTAGGCCTCATTCCGTTTTCGGTAAACAGTAGAATGATGTGCTTTACCGAAAAGCTCTATCTTGGTCTCATCTGTCCACAAGACGTTTTCCCAGAAGGCTTTTGGCTTACTCAAGTACATTTTGGCAAACTGTAGTCTTGCTTTTTTATGTCTCTGTGTCAGCAGTGGGGTCCTCCTGGGTCTCCTGCCATAGCGTTTCATTTCATTTAAATGTCGACGGATAGTTCGCGCTGACACTGATGCTCCCTGAGCCTGCAGGACAGCTTGAATGTCTTTGGAACATGTTTGGGGCTGCTTATCCACCATCCGGACTATTCTGCGTTGCAATCTTTCATCAATTTTCCTCATCCGTCCACGACCAGGGAGATTAGCTACAGTGCCATGGGTTGCAAACTTCTTGATAATGTTGCGCACTGTGGACAAAGGCAAATCTAGTTCTCTGGAGATGGACTTGTAACCTTGAGATTGTTGATATTTTGCCACAATTTTGGTTCTCAGGTCCTCAGACAGTTCTCGTCTCCTCTTTCTGTTGTCCATGCTTAGTGTGGCACAGACAGACACACAATGCAAAGGTTAAGTGAACGTCTCTCCTTTTTATCTGCTTTCAGGTGTGATTTCTATATTGCCCACACCTGTTACTTGCCCCAGGTGAGTTTACAGGAGCATCACATGCTTGTAACATTCTTATTTATCCGCAGTTGTGAAAGGGTGCCAATACTTTTGTCCAGCCCATTTTTGGAGGTTTGTGTGACATTATGTCGAATTTGCTTTCTTTCCTCCCTTTTTTTGTTTTGTCCCAATACACACAAAGGGAATAAACATGTGTATAGCAAAACATGTGTTAATGCAATACGTTTCGTGAGAAATACATGATTTCCTGGAGAAATATCAAGGGTGCCAACAATTTCGGCCATGACTGTATATATATATATGAATGAATGAATATATTGAATTAGGCAGATGTTTTACACTTTAAGCTTCATAAAAAAAGCTGTTCAGAAAACTTTTGTCTGACAACCCCTTTAACTGTACTTAAAGACTGAGATCAGAGAGATAGTTAGATCATGTAGATGTATGTTTGATAAGCATATCTAGTATGCTCCACTTGGATAATGCTTTTGAAATCATGATTTCCTCTGGGTTCTTGCCTTGTATTCTTCAGTAACAGTCACATGACCATGTGCGTCTTCGGGTTTCACAGATTTGGGGTGATATCTGGCTGTCAAATTTGTGAATGTAAAACAAACAGGCACTATACATCTTTACAGTCCTTGTACTAAGTGTAGCAATGCCTAGTTTGTAGTAGACGTTGGCCTTTTGCATGCACAAGAGAGAAGTGTTTGTCATTGTGATGATTTGTCGTTCCCCTATAATTCCAGCCATCAGAATGTTCATTGGCAAACGAGAGAGTGCCAGACATACAAGGAGAAGTAGCTATGAGCAAACAGAAAAAGACAATAGGAATAGTTAAAAATCTACAATTTTAACTTTCTTTCACATTGTTTTTTTTATACAGTACCTTTAAAAAGTATTCATACCCCTTGAAATTTTCCACATTTTGTCATGTTACAACCAAAAATGTAAATGTGATAGACCAAAACAAAGTGACACATAATTGTGAAGTGGAAGGAAAATGATAAATGGTTTTCAAAATTTTTATACAAATGACTATCTGAAAAGTGTGGCATGCATTTGTATTCAGATCCCTTTGCTCTAATACCCCAAACTAAAATCTAGTGGAACCAATTGCCTTCAGAAGTCACCTAATTAGTAAATAGAGTCCACCTGTGTGTAATTTAATCTCCGTATAAATACAAGTCCTCAGAGGTTTGTTAGAGAACATTAGTGAACAAACCGCATCATGAAGGCCAAGGAAAACACCAGACAGGTCCGGGATAAAGTTGCGGAGAAGTTTAAAGTAGGGTTAGGTTATAAAAAAAATCCCAAGTTTTGAACATCTCGCAGAGCCCTGTTCAATCCATTAGTATGGCACAACTGCAAACCTACCAAGACATGGCCGTCCACCTAAACTGACAGGCCGGGCTAGGATAGCGTTGATCAGAGAAGCAGTCAAGAGGCCAATTGTAACTCTGGAGTATGCAAATGGTAAAAACCTATGTGCTGCTATGTTCCAACTATAGTAATAATTTCAGGAAAAAAGATTGCTGCACTCACTACTCTGGTGTACTCGCACTCAAAATTAAATAAATAAAAATGTGGTGCACTATCTCATCAACATAAATAGAACCATACGCTTTAGAAACACAAAGTGACAGTCTAAGAAAATTATTTTTTTCCCTCCAATAATAAACGTCCAATCCAGTATACCGGTATGTTGTGTTTATCATCCAGCAATAATCAACACCGTGCTTCACTTGAGACCCCACTCCCTGCTCACCTTGACCATTGACCTATAGATTATAATATGCCAAAAACTCGCTTGTGTCTCAATTTCTGATATGTGACGTTTTCCTTCCATGTGTTGTGCTTCTTTAAACTCCAGATCTGTGCAAAATAGAACAACATACCATAGTGCAACACCGTTTTATATAACCAAATTTAAACATGTTACAGTATCCAGTCACATTAAACAAATTATATGTAACTTCGAGTTATAGTGAACATATATGCATTACTCCACCGTGCCGACTATATTGTGGTGTTTCCCATCACCGGGTAGGTGCACCATGCACTCACCTTTTTTCCCTGACCTAACAAATAGGTCATACATGCTTAGGGATGAAACCAAATTCTGCTTATCCACTGCCAATCCTTAGTGGCTACTTCATTAGTTTTGTCCCTTTAAGGGGAACATGCTCTTGGATATCCAGTGGAATTAAGGTGTATATGATCGAAAATAAAGGGAATAGATCATAGTGCAACCCTATAAAATATGAACACTTTATTCAAATAAAAAAATTTACTCACAAAAGTAATGACTCAAAAGCATATCACAGCCATCAATCAAAATGGTTCCTCACACTTGTGCCGGTTTAGGCATGACCGGAAGTGACATCACTAGGCTCCACCCAATTCTGGAGTAGCTGTTTAGATCCACAGCTCAGGTGGGAGAATCTGTCCACAGGACAACTATTAGTCGTGCACTCCAGAAATCTGGCCTTTATGGAAGAGTGGCAAAAAGAAAGCCATTGTTGAAAGAAAGCCATGAGAAGTTCCGTTTGCAGTTTGCGAGAAGCCATGTGGGGGACACAGCAAACGTGGAAGAAGGTGCTCTGGTCAGATGAGACCAAAATTCAACTTTTCGGCCTAAAAGCAAAACGCTATGTGTGGCGGAAAACTAACACTGCACATCACCCTGAACACAGCATCCCCACCGTGAAACATAGTGGTGGCAACATCATATTGTGGGGATGCTTTTCTTCAGCAATGACAGGGAAGCTGGTCAGAGTTGATGGGAAGATGGATGGAGCCAGATACAGGGCAGTCGTAGAAGAAAACCTGTTAGTCTGTAAAATACTTGAGACTGGGGCTGAGGTTCACCTTCCAGAACAACAACTCTAAACATACAGCCAGAGCTACAATGGAATGGTTTAGATTAAAGCATATCCATGTGTTAGAATGGCCTAGTCAAAGTCCAGACCTAAATCCAGTTGAGAATCTATGGCAAGACTTGAAGATTGCTGCTCAGACTCTCTCCATCTAATCTGACAGAGCTTGAGCTATTTTGCAAAGAAGAATGGGCAAAAATGTCACTCTCTAGATGTGCAAAGCTGGTAGAGACTTCCCCAAAAAGACTTGCAGCTGGAACTGCAGAAATAGGTGGTTCTACAAAGTATTGACTCAGGGGGGCTGAATACAAATACACACCACACTTTTCAGATAGTTATCAGATATTTATTTGTAAACAATTTTGAAAGTAATTTATCATTTTCCTTCCACTTCACAATTATGTGCCACTTTGTGATGGTCTATCACATAAAATCCCAATAAAATACATTTATGGTTTTGTTTGTAACATGACAAAATGTGGAACATTTCAAGGGATATGAATACTTTGCAAGGCATTGTAAACTCATGGTTCTGTTTTTAATTTAGTCTAATTTTATTTAAAAAAAAAAAAACTTTTTAAAACAATTGGCACAAGGGACTCCATGAATAGAGGACAGGTAGGTGAATGAAAGGTCCGCTTCCTCCATTCAGCCTTAGATGCATGCGTATGACAGGTCCCTTGGCACATAATAACCCATGTGGCTCCAGATGAGATCCATGATAAAAGCTGTGGGGGCAGGGAAGAATCAAAGGATGGAAGATTTCAGATATATCTGTTAGCAGCACAAAGAATGTTTTGATTACATTGATTGTATGTACCATCTCTTGTGCTGAATTTTAAAAAAAAAGTACACAATGTTGGCATTAAATACAGTATAGATTTCTTATCAGATCTAATTAGTAAACTATACTTTATCGGTTTTCTTATTCTGAGTTGGCATGCTTGCCTTATCTGCTTTAGGTTAGTTGTGAAAAGCTGAGGTTTGCAACGTTGTTCTCCTTTTTTTTTTCCAACTTAGTATTGTTCTACCAGGGAAAAAAAGTGACGTGAGGTCATCTGGAAATTCTATAGGAAATTTGTAACAATTGCTATGAGTCATCAGCTCACATTAGCCCAGGATTCCTCTTGTAGAGGAACTTATTAGTGAGTGAAAGGAAACCCTCTCTGGATTTCACATGTCCTGGAATGTGGGCGCACAGCCTGTTCTCCAGGCAGACCTCCAGATAATATGAGATGTGATTGATAAAAATGTCTAACAGCTGCTTTACATTGTTCTGTTGCCTACTTTTGCTGGGCTCCAGTCTTTTGTTCAGTAATTTCTTTTTACTTAAAGCAGAACTAAACTCTCCTACTATTGCTCCTTCTTCGACACCAATATCTTCACCTGGTCCGTCATCTGAGAACTCTGTTGCATGCACTGACATCTTTGCCCCAATCTCTTCTGGGAACTGGTATGTGGCCATCTTGATTGGCCAGCATGGGATGACAAAACTCCTGTACAGTTCATTCATCTTAGTGGACAAGCACTGTGCCAAGAATGAATCCTGAGCTGTATGTGCACAGCTCAGCGTTTATTGTACAGAAGAGTGCAAACCGACAGGTAGGTTTATTTTATTGCAGAAGAGACCTAGCATGCCTCTTTTGTGATAAGCGGCTGGCCTGCTCCCAGTTTATTTGTTTTAACCCTTTAGTTTCACCTAAAACAATACTAAGACTTCATGCACACTAGCGGCCCTTTTTTTTTTTTTTTTTTTTTAGCTCGAAAAATGCTGGATGAAAAACGCTGGTAATAGCTTTCCAGAGCATTTGGGAGCATTAGCGCTTTATTAGCAGTTTTACAGTCCATGTAGAGGAAAAAAATTAAAAAGCTAGAAAAAAAGCGGTTAGGAGCATTTTAGTAGTGCTTGGGTGCGTTTTTTAGCCTTTTGTGCTGGAAAACTCTCCAAAAACTTTTTTTTTTCTTCTCCTAGACGTTGAAGCTCAAAAATTAATAGCCTAAAGTAGTGTGCATGGACACATAGGATAACACTATTTAGCTTCTAGGAGCAGAAAAAAATATGCTGATAATAGCTTCTAGGAGCTTAAAAGACACTACTGTGCATGGAGCCTAAAGGTTCTTTGTTTAAAAAAAAACAAAAAACTTACCTATTCTTACCTGCTCTGTGTAGGGGTTTTGCACAGAGCAGCCCAGATCCCCCTCTTCTCGGGTCCCCTGCTGGCACTCCTGGCTCCTCCTTTCTTTCAGGTGCCCACATAGCAAGCCGCTTGCTATGGGGGCACCCAAGCAGGCATGTGCCTGAGCCACTGCTCTGTGTCCATTCACACACGGAGCCAAGGTTTGGCACCCCCCCTTCTCCTTATTGGCTGACTGGCTGTGATTGACAACAGTGGGAGCCAATGGCCAATGAGCAGGCTAAGACCAGGGAAAGTCAAGGCTGTCGTGCACATCACTGAACCGTGATGGGGCTCAGGTAAATATTGAGAGGGCTGGGGGCACTGCTGCACAAAGGTTTTTTTACCTTGAAGCATAGAATGCATGAAGGTAAAAAACCTTCAGCCTTTACAACCACTTAAGTTCTGATTGAATTTTAGGCTATTAATACAGATGTTATCAAGTGCAACAGATAGCTGCAGATCCCTAAGTTCACCTTTACCAAAAAAAAAATATGAAACTGCCTATTCAGGGTAAAAGTGTGGCTGTAGATAGAAATAGACTGTGCAGCTTTGTCTAAAGTTGGATAATGCCCTTGCTATAGGTGTAGGCCATCTATGTACCTCCTGAAGCCTAGCTGAAAAACTCAGAGATGGCATCCCCGTCCTGCTTTGTTGCAGGATGTTACTAAGATGCTCCCAGCTGTTGGTGCTCACCATCACAGGAGTGTGCTTGCAAACACCAGGATATACTGTAACTGGGTCTCTTTCTCCCCTGTGTCAGATTGGCTGATCTCAGAGCTACTGCAATGGGGAGAGAATGCACATGCAGGAAAAAGCTCACTCCTGTGATGACAGGATGGAGTAATGCCTGGGAGGGTCTTAGCAATGTGCTAGCAACGAGGCAGGACTGGGGATGCCATCTCTGGGAGTTTTATTTATTTTTATGGCCAGGCTTTGGTAGGTACGTAAATGGCCTACACCTATAACAAGGGTGAAAGCTGCACAATTGTGTGTGGTTTTTTTTTTTTTTTTTTTTTTTTTTTTTTTTTTTTATGTACAGGCACCCCTTACATGCATAGGTAGTGTTCTGGTAAAGATGAACTAACACTTTAACTGTCACTCCAGGGTTTTCTGCGCGTTAATGTGGAACTAAATTATACTTTTTAGCCGAGGAAGCTGCCATGTTAGAGCCCTTTCACACTTTTCCAGTGCAGTTTGATCGCACTGCCGGAAGAGCACAGCTTACCCATGAGCTTGGTGTGGATTGGCTGCACTTTCCTATAAAGTTGCATTATGTCCCATGGTTTTTGTGCACTTTCTGCAAGTGCATCAAAGATGCACAGCTGACCTACGGGTAAGCTGCACTGATCCCGTGGTGCAGTCAAAATGCACCAGACAGTGTGAAAGGGGTTTAAGCCTCTGTTTGATCTGCCAACTTAACCTCATGTTGTTTCACATGTGCTCAGCTATGACTACAGCCATTTGATAGTTTCAGAGTTCAGTTCAGAGCACAAGTAAATGTGACCGTTATCACTCACGACATTCCTTGGATTAACCGTTTTTTTAAACGGGTAACGAGTTAGTTCACCTTTACAAAAAAACATCCTATGCAGATAAGGGGCGTCTGTAGATAAAAACAAACTTTGCAGCTCTGACTAAAGTTAAATAATGCCCTTGCTATACGTGTAGGCCATTTACATACCTCATAAAGCCTGGCCTGAAAACTCCCAGGATTTTGCTAAGTGAGGCCCAGCTATTACTGTTCACCACCATCACAGGAGTGAGCTGTCATACTCTTGAGATCAAAGCTACTGGGACAAAGTGCTTGGGAGAAGGCTTAAATCAGAGAAAGAGTTCACTCCAGTGATGGTGAAGGTGAACAGTTATTGCTGGGCCTCACTTAGCAACATCCTAGCAGTGTCCTGAGAATTTTCAGGTCAGGCTTTTTGATACATAAATGGCTTACACCTATAGCAAGGGCATAATTCAATTTTAGTCAGAGCTGCACAGGTTGTTTTAATCTACAGACACCCCTTATCTGCATAGCCATTTTTTGGCAATGGTGAACTAACCTTTAAATTGGTGGGTTTAGTTCTGCTTTAAATCTCAATTGAATTTCATTTCAAATTGGCTAAATACATTCCAGGTGCATAAGAAAAAAATTTTTTTTAAAATTTTCTACAGATTATTCCCCTTAGAGAGCAGGCACAGTCAGAAAAGCGAGAATGCTGCAGAAAAGGACGCTTTCTCCTTGGGAATCCTTGGGAAGCATGGGTTTCTGCAGAGCTATCAGTCTGACTCAGCATGGAGCATGTCAGACCTTTGCAGAGACAACTGCTTTCCACAACACTATGTACAGTGACTTGAAAAAGTATTCATACCCCTTGAAATTTTCCACATTTTGTCATGTTACAATCAAAAACGCAAATGTATTTTATTGGGATTTTATGTGATAGACCTACACAAAATGTCACATAGTTGTGAAGTGTAAGGAAAATAAATGTTTCTAAATTTTTTACAAATATCTGAAAAGTGTGGTGTGCATTTGTATTCAGCCCCCCTGAGTCAATACTTTGTAGAACCATCTTTCACTGCAATTACAGCTGCAAGTCTTTTTGGGGATGTCTCTACCAGCTTTGCAGATCTAGAGAGTGAAATTTGTGTCCATTCTTCTTTGCTGTTCACAGATGCTCTCCATCCAACCTGACAGAGCTTGAGCTATTTTTCAATATTCAAGTCTTACCACAGATTCTCAATTGGATTTAGGTCTGGACTTTGACTGAGCCATTCTAACACATGAATATGCTTTAATCTAAACCATTCCATTGTAGCTCTGGCTGTATGTTTAGTATTGTTGTCCTGCTGAAAGGTGAACCTCAGTCTCATGTCTTTTGCAGACTCTTAACAGGTTTTCTGCTAAGATTGCTCTGTATTTGGCTCCATCCAATTTCCCATCAATTCTGAACAGCTTTCCTATCCCTGCTGAAAAACAGCATCCCCAAAACAAGATGTTGTAACCACCATATTTCACTGTGGGGATGGAGTGTTCAGGGTGATGTGTAGTGTTAATTTTCCTCCACACATAGCATTTTGCTTTTAGGCCGAAAAGTTACATTTTGGTCTCCTCTGACCAGAGCACCTTCTTCCACGTTTGCTGTGTCCCCCACATGGCTTCCCGCAAACTGCAAATGGGATTTCTTATGGCTTTCTTTCAGCAATGGCTTTCTTCTTACCATTCTTCCATAAAGGCCAGATTTGTGGAGTGCACGACTAACACTTGTCCTTTGGACAGATTCTCCCACTTGACCTGTGGATCTCTTGTGCCATACTTTTTCCATTTTCAGAGGATGGATTGAACAGTGCTCCGTGAGATGTTCAAAGCTTGGGATATTTTTTTTATAACCTAATCCTACTTTAACCTCTTGGCGCTGGCTGAATGCAAGTGTGCGGCCTCCCGGCGTCTGGGCCTAGACACCGAGCGGCCACACGTTTGCGGTCTGTTAAAAAAAGACACGTGCTGAGAGCGCGCGCCCTGCGTGCTCCCAGCACACATGTCTGGTACTCACAGAAAGGTCCCGATCTCCTCTTTAGATCAGGACCTTTCCCAATCATGTGACCATCGTGTCATGGCGGTCACATGACTCTAAACCCCGCCCCGCCTTCCGGCTTCTGAAATCTTTAAAGGTCCGGGAGGCGCCTGCGCCAAGGGGTTAAACTTCTCCAACTTTATCCCTGACCTGTCTGGTGTGTTCCTTTGGTCTTTAAAATGCTCTTTTTTCACCAATGTTCTCTAACAAAGCTCTGAGGGCTCCACAGAACAGCTGTATTTATACTGAGATTAAATTACACACAGGTGGACTCTATTTACTAATTAGGTGACTTCTGAAGGCAATTGGTTCCACTAGATTTTAGTTAGGGGTAATAGTAAAGGGGGCTGAATACAAATGCACGCCACACTTTTCAGTTATTTATTTGTAAAAAAAATTTACTTTCACTTCACAATTATGTGCCATTTTGTGTTTGTTCTATCACATAAAATCCCAATAAAATACATTTACGTTTTTTGGTTGTAACATGACAAAATGTGGAAAATTTCAAGGGGTATGAATACTTTTTCAAGGCACTGTAGATGCTTTTTAGTCTCTGCTATAATCTGGGTCCTATCTAATTTCATCCCCAGCCTTGCAACAGTGGGGTTATGGCACACTGTTCTGTGTGTATGTGTTTCCTCCAGGTGCGACAGTCCCCCCTCCCCACCCACCCACCCAAAAAAACCAGCAGGTTAATTAGCACTTCTTTAAATTGGCCTGGGAACATACTGCCTGCATATGTTTGCATGCATTTTCAAGTTATTTGAGACCAATTATAAGTTCTTTTTGGAAGCAGACTGTTGTGAATCATTTCATGTCATTTGCAAGGTTCTCCACAGCATCTTGGCACAAAATAAATTTAAAAAATAATTAAATTGAGAATAGTCAAGTCTGGAAGCAAAAGGTTAGAAATTGTTTTTTTGAATGCACCCTGACCACCATCTAAACTGTACACTTTTGACTAGCCTTTGTCACGAAGAATCTGTTTTGCTGGCAGCTTCATGGTAGTAGGTGGAGTGCGTGTATTGATATATTTTGGCAAATTCTGATGAGTAAACACTGTCTTGTTTTGACCCAATTCTCTCTAATATCCTTCCAATCTGCTCAAACGCCTCCTTCCCATTGACACTGCTGGAATCCTGGAGGTCGCCTTGAATTTATTCACACTGTTACTATCGCATTCCATGGAACAGAAGCCTGGCTGTTCTCTGCCACACTGTGTATAAATTCTAAATTCTCCTCTGTCATTGCTGGCTATGAATAAGGCCTAGTCCATGTCAGTAAAGGAAAAGGGGTATATAGCAAGGCTCGTATTCACATCCATGTGGTACAGCAGCCTGCTGAAGTACCTTGTGTTCTGAGTCTGAATAGATCTGTTTAGCCGGAAGTTCCTAAACGGAATCCTATCCGGAGTCCTTCATACAGCAATGCTAAATAGAAGCTTCTTTTACGTGACTGAACACGTGCGGCATTGTTACTGAATTCTGTAGTCTACTATTTTACAGTAAATATGTTGAGGTCTGTTTATCATAGATAATAAACTGAAAGACTGTCTCTGATTTTGTAGGAAATTTTCCATTTTGTGAGGGGAACACACCTTGATGTCAAGCTTCTCTTTGACTTTTTAAAATAACACTTTTCCTCTTGGCTTTCAAAACCTATCACTTTAAAGCTCCACTCCAGGAAAATGGCTAAATATATACATGAAATACATATGAGAGCTGTTTTGCCTGCCAAAAGATTTGTATTTTTGTCCATCTAGCTCTGAGATTTACACGTCTCTGCTTCACAATCCTAGTTCTATCTAGCAGAGAAAGGGACCTGATCTCTGCTGCAGTTTCAGTTTCACTTACAGTTTAGTACACACTTTCTGTGACTGGGTGATTAACCTCCTTGGCGGTTTTCTCGAGTGTAGCTCGGGGTAGAATTTCTATACCAAGAACGGTAACCCCGAGCTACACTCGGGCTTACCATGCAGCGTTCTCTGGGGGTCCCTGCAGCACTTACCTTGTCCTTCGCTCCCACGATGGGTCCCCTGTAGCGTCCCCGTCCATCTCCTCCGGCGGATGCTGGCATCTGGCTTCCGTGTTATGGTCCCCGTGACGTCGGAACGTTCGGGCGGTGGAACCGGCGGGAAATTTGAAATTTTTAAAAAATGACATTTTTGCTGTCATTGCTGTTTCAATGCATTTCACATACATTTTGTCCCTACTGCTTTGTCCTGTGCCCTGCCTGCATTTTGACTGTTCTTTCTGCCTGGAAACTTAGAAAAGTCCATGGCGTCCAAAAAGCGTCCCTTTACGTCAAAAGCGGTTTTAGAACAGCGATAGTAAATCAGAACCACTTGCAGAATTGAGTGATAATGATTTGTGGGGAAATTCGTCATCAGACACTGAAAACGATTTTGCGACTTATCTCAGCGATGTGCGAATTTGCCTCTGTATTTCAAATTTCAGTGTTTTTGGTTTGATTATATTATTGAATTAAATTTATTATTATTATATTATTATTTTTTATGATTATTTATTAAATTATAATTTATGATTTCGTGTTTCAAGTTTTTTCATATCCGGAATGTTTAATAGACTCTTTTTCGGATAGATTTCAGTGAGTTATTCCTAAAAATTACAGCCTACAATTAAAAACTACATATTTCCATGCAAAAAAATGGTACCGCTTTCAGCACAAAATTCCTGACATGATCATACCGCCAGGGAGGTTAATACCAGCCAAGGTTACAGTGGAGGGACTGAGAGAAAATCATGTGGACTCCTAGGCTTCATATACACAAGAAAATACTAAACTTGAGTTTAGGGGCTTTTGGCGGGTTTTTTTTTTTTTTTTTTGCCAAAAAGAACAAGTTCTATACAGTTCTCAATACTCGTCCTTTCTATAGATTTCAGCCTCCTCCGAATCTCCCAATTTCTTTGTTTTAGCTGCCATGATCCAACTCCCCTTCCTGTTGAAGGGTGCCTACATTAATTATCCATGGTCTCACTGTATGCAGGTACATACAAAGCTGCCTCCTTTTGCTCACTCCAAAGATGAACTAGCTAACATAGGATTTATAGTGTGCACAGAGCAGTGCATGTGATTGCGCTGTCGCTCATAGAGGACATTACCAGGTGGTGGCAGAAAAACACTGTAAGAAACCAGCAAGAATTCAGAGGGGAGCTCAAAAGCACCTACATCCCAACTGGCAACATGATGCAAGAGAAGGTAGGAAGGATACAAAGAAAGATATAAAGAAGAGGAGAATAAACTCCTCACGGAAAAAAGATGATGATCAGGGACTTTAAAGGTGCCAATAATAATGAAAAGATTATTTATAAAAAATGACAACATTTATTTCAAACATTTAAAATAAACAAGTATAACATATACACTTGAGTATTCAAATTGGGTAGTAGTACTAGTTACAATAATCTATACCCGGTGCATTACTTCTCAACCTGTTTCGCCTATTTTGTAAGAAATCGTTTCATGAAAAATAAACCTTGCCAATAAGTAAGGGATGTGTATGGATTATTTTTAGAAAATAAGAATGTTGTTTAGTGTTCATTTTAAGCTTCATTATACATATTTGGCTCTGTTTGTTCAATAAGATCCACGGACTTAAAAGGGAGTATCCATGTTATTAAATGAATCTGTGGTGTTGATATATTCCTTTTTCTTCAGAACTTTAGAGCATAATTTCTAAGAAGGGGAAACTGTGGAAAAAAAATACTTGGATGACCCAGAGCATAAAATCTAAATTTATATGCAGAAAAGAGATATATATTGCACAGTCTTTTGCACATATAGCAATTTATATTTATTGTGCATTATTTAAATTTATGAATTGAAATAGTGCTGCACTTTATTATTATATGTTTATGCTATTAGGCTTTGTTACTCATACCATTTTTTAGTGCTAGCAGCTATCCGGTATAACTACCACTCTCTAACATACCCCCTGTGTATGTGTTTGCTTATACTTTCTTGAAATGCAGAAAAGAGAAACTGTTGCGGAGCAATCAGAAGAAAATATAATAATCGTAAAAAGTATTTTAATAGGCTTGAATTTACAAATCTACTGTATGTGAAATCAAATGTATTCTGTTCTTTTAGCCATATAATATGCAGTTTGTATTGGATAATTTCTTAACCAATATTATTTAGACCTGAAATATGAACACAGCATATCCCCGTATAGTGTGGTATGAAGTGTCATTTCTGTCTCATGCTGATAGCAAAGCAACAAGACAGCAATCACTTTAAGATTTCCTGACACCAAGATAAAAATGGTGACGGGGAGAGCTCCAGCAGATTGACAGCCTCAGCCATGTTTTTGTGAGCTGTGTGGAGGGGGTGTCTCTTCCCTCCAATCAGCTTTCAGAGCTCTCCTCACTGAGCTTGCAGTGTGTAATATTCGCTCTCAGCCCCCTTTTTTCTGAATTCTCAGACAAAAGTGATAAATTCAGCACTTTGAACATATGTAGAGAAGTGTGACTACAGATAAACGGGTACAACTTATGTAGGAGGAATTGTTTTATCTCCTGTGTATCACCTGAGGCCAGTCAGTTTACTGTTTATATGTAAGTTTACAACCACTTTAATTATACAGTATGTTCAGTCAGGTTTATCTTGTCCTTATGTCTCATGGGTGGATTTATGAAATTCTTCCTACTTATTGCTAAATTTCTTCCCAGCACTTCACCTCCACTATTTGCCCAGTCATTTTTAAGCTACTTGTTCCTTATTCCCTCAAAAAAAATTAGAAATTCAGAACTGACAAGAGGAAGAAAAAGTTCTCTTGGTGATCAATTTGTCATCTCTCTGCAACTAGCTTTCAGTTTTTAATTAAAAGAGCAACTGAGCTGTGGAATCCATGCCCAGAAAAGGAAAGCAGAATGTGTCACCAGTATTGCTTGTGGTTTCTCCGCAGCTGATCTCTCCCCACTAATGCTTCATCATACCTTGTTCTTCACTGTGTGGAGGCAGCCATTTGGGTAGAGGAGACGGCTTTGCATTCTCATGCCAGAGCTGCTTCTGTTGATTTGTGAATTGTTGACTCATAGGAGGTGTTCAAGAAGCAGCAAGTGAGGTGGCGGGAGCACAGATCCACAGAATAAAATGAAGCAGAGAGATCATTGCACTACGAGTTCTCTCCTGCAAATAGAACTGGGAGCAGCACAGTAGTGACATATCCTAATCTTGCTTCTTATGCACACAGGGCATTTGCCCATCTCTCCTAGACTCCTTTCCTCCTGGCATCAGCGTTTTGGCAGAAATAAACTTGTGATGCCTGCAAATGCGTGTGAACACATAAGCGTTTGAGATAGGGAAAAAGAACTCACTGCCATTGCTTCCAGGGGCAGCAGCGTTTGGTAGAAAAACCACTTGGTGTGTTTAACCACTTCCAGACCGGACACTTTTACCCCCTTCCTGACCAGGGCAATTTTCAGCTTTTAGCGCTATCACACTTTAAATGACAATTGCGCGGTCATGCAATACTGTACCCAAATGAATTTTTTACCATTTTTTTGAGACAGATAAAGCATTATTTTGGTGGTATTTATTCACCGCTGGGATTTGTATTTTTTTTGCTATGTAAATGAAATTTCCAAAAATTTTGAAAAGTGTTTTTTTATAAAATTTTGCAAATAAATAATATTTCATCATAAATCTTAGCCAACATTTATTCCATTATCTTTTTAGTAAAAAAAAAAATCCAAATTAGTTTATAAGCAAAAATTATAATTTTTAAACATTTTTTTTTTTACATTTTTATTTTATTTTTTATATTATTATTTTTTATTTTTATTTTTTTTTTTACATACTGTCACCCTAGCAGTACAGTGTCACCATGGTGACACTGTACTACTTGTGGGGGGTGATGAAGATTTTTTATTTTTTTTACACTGATTGCTTTTACACCCATATAGGATGTAAAAGCAATCATTTCTCTTTCTCTCTGTGTGCATTCTTGCACTCATTGAGAAATACTGAGTGAGCTGTGATTGGTCAGAGCTTGTCACATGGTACAAGGCTGTTGTGAATAGCCTTGTACCATGTGACCTCTGTGATCATTCACAGATTTCACACATAGTAAGCAATGATGTCACAAGTGACATCTTGCTTACTACTTTGCATGTGATCACTGATTGGCCAATCAGTGATCACATGATCGGGACCTCGTACAGAGGTCCCGTCCGACGATCGGTGTTTCACTGTGTCCGGAGGACACAGCGGGCACCGGATCGCGGTGCTGCGCGCTCCCAGGGAGCGCGCACAAGCAGGGTGCGGGAAGGCCGTTTATAGACGGCCACCCGACCCTGCAGTGCCACCATCCGGCCGTTTATATGCAACGGCCGGACGGGAAGTGGTTAAACACACATTAACAGTAGGCACATCAAGCGCTTGGGCGTTCAATTCATTTTACTGATTTATTCTGGCCCTTGAACTCAATTATGCGCAAGTGCTTGATTCGCCTAGAGTTGATGATTGTTTAGAAGCATCAAGTATTTTTTTTCTGCCAAAACACTGCTGCTCCTGGATGCACTGGCAGTGAGTGAGTTTTTTTTTTTCTGTCTCTAAACATCTGTAAGCACCTATTTGTGCATGGACACATAGACTAATTTTCAGGGGTGTTTAGAGGCAAAAGAAAACAAAATCCTGCCAGACGCCCCTAGCAACAGCATTCAAAAGGCCCTGTGTTCATGAGGTCTAACACACTTGATGTGTAAAGCTAGGCCAAGTGCTTGAGCGTTCATTTCAGTGACCAGAATAAATTATTTTTGTGGCCGATGAAATGAAATAACGCAAAAATTTTGCAAAAATGCTGCTGCCAGGAGGAAAGGCATGTAGGAGAGATGGGCAAATGCCCTGTGTGCATGAGGCCTAAATCTGGCGAGGTTAGCGTCTTTGTGATCTCAAGACACTGGAAATTCACTTATTTGTCAGGTAGAATTCAAGACAAAAGATACTTTTCGGGGTACTGCTTAGGCACAAATAACATTTATAGATGTTCCTAATAAACCAGTTCACTTTCTGAGTACAGGTTCATTAGTTGTGGTTCTTACACATTAGATGGTGGCTTGTTAATTACAGCTGGGACAGTGCTATTTGTTGCTGTTATAAATACCACACAATTGCAGATGAGCTTGATGCCTGATGAGTAATGTTCAAATGTGTGAGTGTTGCTATATTAAGCTGTGTGTGGGAGCTGCAGGGTTAACACCTAGATTACAGTCTCTGAATGATGGAATGATATGATCTCCCACAGGAATGTGAGGTATTCACAATTCATATACATTGATAATTCACTGTCTGTGCTGCTTTGGCACTTCTGCCCTTATGTAACTAGAATCTCCATCTACCAGAGAAGAGCCCTGTGTCCCTGTAGAGTGTTTCATTGTGCACTGCAGGCAGTGTGTTTATACTGAGTTCAAACCTTATATAACCAGCCAGGGACCTGTCCAACCTGATCTCAGTCTTGCTTGACTGAAGATCATTTATGATATCTGGAAATATGTAGGGTTTATCCGTAATAATCTAACCCCCATCACCAAGCCTGACACCTCAGAATCCACCTGTCGCTTGCTACACTAGAGTGAAAGCAGTTTTGGCGTCCGTGTGAAAACGTCAACATCAGGCCAGATAATCAATATAGCAGAGGCATGAAATGGCTGATATAGATAGGCATTGTTTTCCTGTGTTTGACATATGATTCAAACACAGGTCAAATGCAAGTCAGCAGATGTCCATTGACTTTAAAGCTGTGTTTGGCCTGCTTTGCATTGTGTTACTGCAGATACAGCACATCCTATTTTGGTGCATTTGCACTGCAGAAAAGGCAGGTCAAATGTAGCCTTTTGCCTTGAAAAAGTATATTAACCCCCCTGTCGGTGTTCCCAAGTGTAGCTCGGGGTTAACTTTCAGTACCAGAAGCGGTAACCCCCAGCTACACTAGGGATTACCCTGCAGCGTTGCTCAGGGATTCCCTCGAGCACTTACCTTCTCCTGCGCTCCCGCGATGTCCCCCCTGCAGCGTCCCCAGCCATGTCTTCCGGCCGATGCCGGCATCCGTCTTACGGGTTCCATTCCCTGCGAAAAAATGTGGGAAGAAATTAAAAAATTTTAAGTGACATTCACTCAATACACTAAAATCTCATAGTATAACATTACTGTATCAAACCATTTCACATACATTTTGTCCCGAGTGCTTTGTCCTGTGCCCTGCCTGCATTTTTACTGTTCTTTCTGCCTGGAAACTGAGAAACGTCTATGGCGTCCCTTTTAGGTCAAAAGCGGTTTAGACCAGCTATAGAACAGCGATATTAAATTAGAACCACTTGCAGAATTGAGTGATAATGATTCGTGGGGGAAATTCGTCATCAGACACTGAAAACGATTTTGTGACTAAGCTCAGTGATGTTTGAACTTGGAGCTCTATTTCAAATTTCAGTGTGTTTGGTTTGATTACATTATTGAATTAAATTTATTATATTTTTTATGATTTATTATATTATAATTTATGATTTTGTGTTTCAAATTTTATCATACCCGGGATGTTTACTAGACTCTTGTGCGGACAGATTTCATTGAGTTTATTCCTAAGAATTATAGGCCTACAATAAAAAAAAAACATATTTCCATGCAAAAAAATGTACCGCTTTGAGCACAGAAATACTGACATAATCATACCGCTAGGGAGGTTAAGGAGATCATGGGGGGGGGGGGTTAAGAGTCTCCTCTTCCTCTACTAGTAGGTCTACTACATCTGAGGATAGAAAGGGTTCTGTTCTTCCCAGTCTTCCATTGCCAAGCGTAAAGCCAGCCATACACAGATCGAAATTTCGATCCATCTATGGCCAGGCTAGTTGTACTGAAGCCAATCTATCAATCCGCTTCAGTACAACCAGCCTGTTGGCTTTTTTTTTCGTACAATCACTCCCGGTGGCTATAGCCTCCAGCAGTGATCATTGTATTCTGACAGTGGGGAAACCTCCCTCTGACTAAGGCCTTCCCATTGCACTATTTTATTCTGACAGAGTAACCACCAGGTTTTTGGTCACTGGTCTTACTGTGCTTCAGAGATCCTGTGTGGAGATGGGATAAAGTACCAGAAGGACAACCATCCCTGCAGCCCTCAACCGATCTAGGCTTTATGGCAGAGTGGCTAGATGGAAGCCTCTCCATCAGGTCCTTGGTCACCTCTCTTGCGAAGGCCCTTCTTCCTTGATTGCTCAGTTTGGCCAGGTGACCAGCTCTGGAAAAGAGTGCTAGTTTTGCCAAACTTCTTCCATTTTAGAATTATGGAGGCCACTGTGCTCTTGGGACACTTCTTTAGCCTTCCCCAGATCTGTGCCTTGCAATAATCTTGTCTCTGAGCTCTGTAGGCAGTTCTTTTGACCTCATGGATATTGTTCTGATACAATATTCAATGTCCGCTGTAAGGCCTTTTAGCCCAGGTTCACAATGATGTCACTTGTCATGCGATTTGATCGTTCAAATCACATGACAAATCAAATCCAATTATCAGCGATGGAACTGTATATAATTGGTGCGACTCCGATTTCGTTGGAGCCGCACCAATTTGAAAAGTAGTTCCTGTATTAATCAAAAGGGCCAAAACAATAGAATGGGACTTTTGAGGCACACCATTACACAATAAACGTCAATTTTATTTTATCCATATAAAAAAAAAGATCATATTACAACATTACTTTCTCTAAAATTGTTGCAACAATTTAGCATAATAAAACCTATATATCACTCATACGAAACGTCAGATTCAAGGAGTAATATATCAGAAGCTGGCCCAGTGCGAGTCCACTTCTTCAGGTGACAATCTATACATCAAATTTCTAAGAAATAACGGTGATAAAGATTAATACAAATTATCTAAATTGAATCAATATTCAGCATCCTATTGGACAGTTCTAAAAAAAATTGTCCTAAAGCACCCAAGGGGGGAAAAGGGGGGGGCAGGAAAGGAGGGAAGAACAAGAAAGGGGGGGGGAGGGGGTAGACCAAGGGTGGGACACCCAGTGAAGACCCATAGGCAGGGTACCACTCCCCCCCCCAAAAAAATAATAATAATAAAGGAAAGACTTTCTCCTCAGTGCGACACCAACATATAAATTTATATAAATTCTAGGTGCCTCATGGTCTACATAATAAATAGTAATGTTTAATCCTTCCACAAAGTAACATTAGATAAAGACTAATTGCCATTTATTACCTGGGAGAGCATCCATAAACTGCCCATGAAATAGCCAGCAATAGCTAATCTGAGCCACTATCCGCCAAAAAAGTTTAAGGAGGACAATTGACCAAGTGCCATCCTATCATGGCAGACATCCAAAATATAACAAATACAACAATAAATGCTTAGATGTAGATGCGTTTGAGATATAGTAAGTAGTCTGGCACAAATGAGCCTACCTTAAAAATGCAAAGAATCTGCCCAAGGATTTTAGGCTTTCTATATCATTGTACCATGGTCCAAGATCAGATGGTTAGGATAAAGTAATAGTTCACCCCTCCAGGGGATCTATAACATAAAGCAGAAGTATAACATACAAGTACACCCATATAATATAAATCAAGGAAATCGTCATAGCAAGGCCCACCTTAAAACATCCAGAATATCCTGTCATACAGAGATAGATATACTGTACTTTTCCACAGTTTCAAAAAAGGGGATGTCCAAAATCTTCAATAACCACTTCAATGTCCTACAAGCTTTCCTACTAGTTCCTGCACTACTTTTGCCAATTTTCGGGTATAGGCATCTGTGCATGAAGTTGCAAAGATGTCTGCAGGTTGCATATACATGCGACTTAGAAATTGTGCAACTTCACTTGGAGTTGTGCGATTTCCAATTTGCATGCAGTGTGAACAGGGGATTATAGAGAAGTCTGTGCCTTTCCAAACCATGTCTAATCAATTTAATTTACCACAGGTGGACTCCAGGTGTAGAAACATCTCAGCAACGATCAAGAGAAATGGGAGGCACTTGATCTAAATTTCAAGTGTTGTTGCAAAGGCTCTGAATACTTCTGCCAATGTGATATTTCTGTTTATTTTTAATAGCTTCACAGACATTTTTTTAAAATTCTGTTTTTGCTTTGTCATTATGGGGTACTGAGTGTAAATTAACCCCTTGATGCCGATCGCACGCAAATATGCATGCAATTAAAAAATACATATGTGCTGAGAGCGCGCGCTCCAATAACATATGTCCTCTACTCCCGGAAAGGCCACAATCTCCCCTTTTCGATCAAGACCTTTTCCGATCATGTGACTGTGAATCATTGCGGTCACATGACCCTAAAAACCCCGCCTCCTGGCTTCTGAAACTCTTAAAGGGCCAGGGGGCGCCGGCACCAAGAGGTTAATGAGAAAAATTATTTAAACTGTAGTATCGGGCTGCAACTTAACAAAATTTGAAAAACAAAAAAAGGGGGTCTGAATACTTCATGAATGCACTGTAGATTTTACTGGCAAGTCAGAAGTCCTACTTTAAATGAGAAATAGCAGCCTCCAAGCCAACTTCCTCTTAAAGGGATGTCAATTTCTTATGAAAGTACCAACATCATTTTTCCCCAGTCTCTTGTAGAATTTTAGCAGTGCTGGTAGAAAAACGTACCTGGAAACGAAATACGATGCGATTACTGACTTTCTCTGTAATGGACTCTATTGTAAATGATACAGGCCATTCACTGCAAGAAGCTTTTCTATAAATAAAGGATTAAAAAAAGAAAAAACCTACCTGGAATTTCTCCTTTTTCTTGGAATGATACCATTTTATGCTCTAGGACTCCTAGTTTCACGTATATTCCCAAGGAGAATCTCTCTAATGCATTTGCTATTACTTTGCAGAACACTTACAGATTTCTTTTCATCTGGAGAAATATCTGTTTTCAATCATGTATTGGCCAATTACTAATGGTAGTTCTTTTCCCCAATAAATAGCTTTCCATTTGTAGCAGGAGTGGAGGAATGCATTAATATGAAATACTGGTAGTAGTATCCCTTTAACCATTAGCATACAGGGCACTTATACTCCCTTCCTGCCCAGGCCAATTTACAGCTTTCAGCGCTGTCGCACTTTGAATGACAATTGCGCGGTCAAACACCACTGTACCCATATGAAATTGTTATAATTTTTTTGTGACAGAGCTTTATTTTGGTGGTATTTAATCACCTCGGGGTTTTTTATTTTTTCTTAAACATACCAAAATCCACTGAAAATTTACCAAAAAAATGTTTTTTCTTAGTTTTTGTTATAAAATTTTGTAAATAAGTGATTTTTTTCCTTCACTAATGTGCTCTAATGAGGCTGCACTGATGGGCACTGATAGGCTGCACTGATGGGCACTGATAAGTGGCACTGATGAGGAGGCACTGGTAGGTGGCACTGATGGGCATTGACAGGCAACACTGATGGGCACTGAAAGGCAGCACTGACACATGGCACTGATAGGCGGCACTGATGCGCACTGATAGGCGGCACTGACTGGCACTGATAGGCGGCACTGACTGGCACTGATAGGCGGCACTGACTGGCACTGATGGGTGACACTGAAAGGCAGCTCAGATGGGCACTGATATGTGGCATTGATGTGCACTGGTAGGCACTGATATGTGGCATTGATGTGGTACTGATGGGCACTGGCACGAGGCACTGACATAAGGCACTGATGGACACTGACAGGTGGCACTGCTGGGGCCACATTGATCATCAGGGCACACTGATCATCAGTGCCCTGATGATCAGTGTACATGTCCACTCCGTGGAAAGCCGATTACCGGCTCTCCTCTCGAGCTGTCAGCGCGACAGCTCGAGAGGAGAGAAATTCCGATAACCGGCATTTCCCTGTTTACATGTGATCAGCTGTGATTGGACACAGCTGATCACATGAGTGATTAAAAAAACCCGCCTTCCCGTGTTTGTGCACAAAGGCGAACGCAAGCATTGAACCTATGTTGGTATGTAAACAGAGATTGCACCTTGCATGTGAGGTATCACTGCGAATGTCAGATCAAGGGTAGTAACTCTAACTAAACCTGTGTAAATATAAAGTGGTGACCTGTAAAGGCTTTTAAAGTGTCGCCTATTGAAGTTAAAAATTTACGTAGTTTGTCGCCATTCTACGGGCACTCACAAATTTAAAGCAATGTCATATTTGGTATTTGTCTATTTACTTGGTGTAACCTCATATTTTATCAAACAATTGGGCAATATATCGTAATCGTTTAAATTATCGTTTAAAACAATCGGTGTGCAAATACTGTGTGACATAAATATTGCCAGGATATTAGAAGCACCCATCCAAATGACCCCTTTTTGGAAAGTAGACACTTCAAGGTATTTGCTAAGGGGCATGATGAGTATTTTGCAAATCTCATTTGTTGCCACAGGTTTTTGGAAAATGAAGAAAGAAAACAAAAATATATTTTTTCTTTTTCAAAACCCTGTGACAAAAATTATATCTGAAAAATACTCACTATGCCTCTTATCAAATTCCTTGGGATGTCTACTTTCCAAAAAGGGGTCATTTGGGAAGGGGGGGGGGGTTGTTGTACTATTCTAGCATTTTAGGGCCTCTGAAACTGTGATGGGTAGTGAGGAAGTAGTGATATGGGGATATATGCCCTTTTGAAAGCCTGAAAGTGGTCATTAGATTTTGGGGGCCTGTATGTGGTTAGGCTGCCAAAAAGTCTCTTATATGTGGTATTTCCATACAGTGGGGCAAAAAAGTATTTAGTCAGCCACCAATTGTGCAAGTTCTCCCACTTAAAAAGATGAGAGAGGCCTGTAATTGGCATCATAGGTAGACCTCAACTATGAGAGACAAAATGAGAAAAAAATCCAGACAATCACATTGGCTGATTTGGAAAGAATTTATTTGCAAATTATGGTGGAAAATAAGTATTTGGTCACCTACAAACAAGCAAGATTTCTGGCTCTCACAGACCTGTACCTTCTTCTTTAAGAGGTTCCTGTGTCCTGCACTCATTACCTGTATCAATGGCACCTGTTTGAGGTTGTGGACAGGTGTCTTGTATACTGATAACAAGTTCAAACAGTCACACTCCAAACTCCACTATGGTGAAGACCAAAGAGCTGTCGAAGGACACCAGAAACAAAATTGTAGACCTGCACCAGGCTGGGAAGACTGAATCTGAAATAGGCAAGCAGCTTGGTGTGAACAAATCAACTGTGGGAGCAATAATTAGAAAATGGAAGACATACAAGACCACTGATAATCTCCCTCGATCTGGGGCTCCACGCAAGATCTCACCCCGTGGGGTCAAAATGATCACAAGAACGGTGAGCAAAAATCCCAGGACCACACGGGGGGACTAGTGAATGACCTGCAGAGAGCTGGGACCAACGTAACAAAGGCTACCATCAGTAACACACTACGCCGCCAGGGACTCAGATCCTGCAGTGCCAGACGTGTCCCCCTGCTTAATCCAGTAGCTGGCTTAAGTTTGCTAGAGAGCATTTGGATGATCCAGAAGAGGATTGGGAGAATGTCATATGGTCAGATGAAACCAAAATAGAACTGTTTGGTAGAAACACAACTCGTCGTGTTTGGAGGAGAGAGAATGCTGAGTTGCATCCAAAGAACACCATACCTACTGTGAAGCATGTGGGTGGCAACATCTTTCTCCGCAAAGGGACCAGGATGACTGATCCATGTACAGGACAGAATGAATGGGGCCATGTATCGTGAGATTTTGAGTGCAAACCTCCTTCCATCAGCAAGGGCATTGAAGATGAAACGTGGCTGGGTCTTCCAACATGACAATGATCCCAAACATACCGCCCGGGCAACGAAGGAGTGGCTTCGTAAGAAGCATTTCAAGGTCCTGGAGTGGCCTAGCCAGTCTCCAGATCTCAACCCCATAGAAAACCTTTGGAGGGAGTTGAAAGTCCGTGTTGCCCAGCGACAGCCCCAAAACATCACTGCTCTAGAGGAGATCTGCATGGAGGAATGGGCCAACATACCAGCAACAGTGTGTGCCAACCTTGTGAAGACTTACAGGAAACGTTTGACCTCTGTCATTGCCAACAAAGGATATATAACAAAGTATTGAGATTAACTTTTCATATTGACCAAATACTTATTTTCCACCATAATTTGCAAATAAATGCTTTCCAAATCAGCCAATGTGATTGGATTTTTTTTCTCATTTTGTCTCTCATAGTGGAGGTCTACCTATGATGCCAATTACAGGCCTCTCTCATCTTTTTAAGTGGGAGAACTTGCACAATTGGTGGCTGACTAAATACTTTTTTGCCCCACTGTACTTGGGAGAAGTAGCAGAATTTGTTTAGAGGCATTATTCCACATATAGCCATGGCATACATGAGCAATATATAATTTTATTGACAACTTTGTATAAAGAAAAAAAAAAAGGATTGTCATTTTCCCAAAATGTGTTGCAAAATAAAATCTTCAATGGATGCACCATGCCTCTCAGCAAATTCCTTGGGATGTCTACTTTCCAAAAAGAGGTCATTTGGGTTTTTTTGCACTGTCCTGGCATTTTAACACCTCAAGGAATGTGATAGGCAGTCAGAAAGTAAAAGCTGTGTAATTTCCAATATCTATACCATAGTTTGTAGACACTATGGGGTTTATTTACTAAAGCTGGAGAGTCCAAAATCAGACTCCCTTCTGCATAGAAACCAATCAGCTTCCAGGTTTCATTGCCAAAGCTTCATTGAACAAGCTGAGGTTAGAAGCTGATTGGTTTCTAGGCAGAAGGGAGTCTGATTTTGGACTCTCCAGCTTTAGTAAATAAACCCCTATGACTTTCACACAAACAAAATAATATACACGTATTGGGTTTTTTTTTTTCACCAAAGACATGTAGCAGAATACATTTTGGCCTAAATTTATGACCTAGCTTTGAGTTTAGTGGATATTTTATAACCAAAAGTAGAAAATCTTTTTTTTTTTTGTGCAACATTTTTGGAAACTTTTTTTTATCACAAAAAATAAAAAAAACAGTGGTGATCAAATACCAACAAAATACAAAATAAAGCTCCATTTGTATGAAAAAGAGGATACAAATTGCGTGTGGGTACAGTGTTGCATGACCGCACAATTACCATTTGAAATAGCGCAGTGTTGAATAGCAAAAATAGCCTGGTTATGTGGGGGGGGGGGGGAGGGCAAATGGTTAATATTCTTCCCAGCTGTTAGCTTTGTTCTTTGTGTTAGTATGTTATCAAAGAGATTAGTCTGCCCTAATTATCCAGCTGGTAACCACTGATGTCAGAGCGTGCGTATTGTACATTTAGTTAAACCAATTCAGACAGCTTTTGTGCGTAGAGGTGCTCAAAGGGAGGTGGATCTCTTTTGGTGGAAGTATCTGAGTAGAGATTTTCTTCTAGAAAGCATTTTCACATATTAAAGCTGAACTCCAGGCAAACCGCTAAATACAGAGATTAGATACATATACTGTAAGAGAGCCACTTTACCTGCCAAACCATTTGTATTTCTGCCCATCCAGTCTTAATATTTACACAGCTGTGTCACACAGCACAGCCTTGTCTGGTGGACAAGAGACCTGATCCTAGCCTGTAAAAATGATTAATGAACAGAAGTGTGTTCATTTGTGTCTTTTTTTTTTTTTTTTTTCTTATTTCTGCCTAGAGTTCAGCTTAAGATCAAAATTCCATGTATGTTTATACAGTACTGCTGCCTTTTTTTCTTCCATGGTAAATTTTGTTAAAATGTAATATATACTTGGATGGATAGTTAATGGTTAACCTTATGCACATTCTTCACCACACTTCTGTTGATTAGATAGGTGCACCTATCTAGAGTAAAGAGAGGCCATTTATTGATGAAATATGTTAACCTTCTATAATGAATGTGTCTTCATTAAAAGGGAACTTTACCATAAAAAAAAGTTGCCAGCATATCTAGGTTTTTTTCTATAAAGACATTCTCTTCTCCCAGAAAAGTTTCTATTTATGCTTTAAATGAAGTGAAGCCTAGTGTCGGCATGATATGACTCCCATTACGCATGTGCAGGGGTTTGGTAGTCACAAGCCTTCCTGTTCTTCCCAGAGGAAGATGTCTGCAATAGGAGAAGCTTCCTGGAAGATGTATAGTGGTGAGGGAGGGCACAGAGCTGCATTGTGGGGAAACGAGTCAAATTTAAAAATACATTGGCATAATGTGCAGGTATGCTGTTCAGCCAAGCATGCTTTATAGCAGCACACAATGGTTCATCAAGGACCCCTCAGTGAATTTTGCATTTTAAGAAATTGTGTTCTTTTATAGTTGTGTGACTCTTTGTAGATTCCTTGGACATTACATCTTTCTCTACACAGGATTGTGGGGTTTGCACTCTGTGTATATTAATCTAATAGGGTCTGTATGTAATCAAGCACTGTAAATGAGGATTAGTTTATTTCTTGTTGCCTAAATCAAAGCCCGTAAGGTCTAAAAATTATTTTTGGTGAATGTGCCTAAAATCTAAACTTTTTTTTTTTCGTTTTCTGGGTGATTCCACGCATTACATTGATTATCTTTTTTTTGCTCAGGTCGGCAACTACAAGCGCACAGTGAAGAGGATAGATGATGGTCACAGACTGTGTAATGATTTAATGAACTGTATCCACGAGCGGGCGAAAATTGAGAAGGCGTACGCCCAGCAGCTCACAGAATGGTCCAAGAGGTGGAAGCAACTTGTAGAGAAAGGTTAGGACACATGCAACCTCCTGTACTGGGCTGTGACACATTGGCATAAGGGTTGATCAAATGGCAGCCTTTTTTTTATTTAATTAGTATTGATACAATTTTAGTGTGGCCATATTGGTTTACCAAGCTTGAACTTGCGGCTGTACAGATGTTCCTTTTGAGGGCAGTGGCTAGTTTTTTAAAGTATCGCATATTGAGTACTGTCTGTGATACTTTTTTTTTTTTTTTTACGTGCACTAGCAGTCAGACTTTCAGGACAAGCTTTTAGGGTGTGCCATCTTTTAAGGTCCAACCAGTACTGATACTCAACGTTTTAGAAAAATGTTACGTAGAATAATCTCTGGGGGGGGGGGGGGAAGAGGGACATACATACATGCATGCATGCATAAATACACAGTCATGTTAATCAAACTGGAATATTTGGTGATACTACGAAAGGTTTGGGCTATAGAATGGGGGTGGAGGAACAGTCACAGAGATGAGTGGTCATAAAACTGTAGGATAGTGATATAAAAGATTGAGGTCCACGTTTACTCCATTAACATATGTGTTTCAAATGCTTGTTTTCCTTTCTTGCGTATTTGAAAAGATACTCAATTGTTTTAGTTGTTTCAAGAAGTCTAATATGGCTGCAGTTGTTGAAGTATTGCATATATTTTGTATTTCCATTGAGAAAAGTGAATGAATCCCCAGTGTGCAAGCACCATATTTACTCTGTGGCTCAGTGTGGGAAGAAGATTGCAGATTTCCAGGAGTGAGCAAGGACGGGCACATGTCCAAATGCCTTAACTCCGTGGCAACAAAACTACATTGATGTGGCCAGCACGGTTATACCAAAATATAGCCTCTATCTGCCAGCCATGCCCAGCTACATTTGATAAAGTGCGACATTCCTTGTTAAATGCATTGCTGTACATTTACAATGCTCTGTTTTTGGTCCATTTTTTCACT